>NW_026947746.1:0-228069 GCF_034190915.1 Cavia porcellus | reverse complement strand
CATTCACTAGAAGGAGTGAGGAAAACATCACGGGGTGGTGCGCATTGTATGGGTGTGTGTTACATTACATTCACTAGTAGGAGTGAGAAAAACATCACGGGGTGGTGCGCATTGTATGGGTGTCTGTTACATTACATTCACTAGTAGGAGTGAGAAAAACATCACGCGGTGGTGTGCATTGTATGGGTGTGTGTTACATTACATTCACTAGTAGGAGTGAGAAAATCATCACGGGGTGGTGTGAATCAGAGGGTCTGAATTAGGACAGGCAGTGAGTGGCAATGTAGGATGGAGAAAAGCACCGCGGGGTGGTCAGCATGGGGAGGTCAGGGAACATGCAGTGGCAATGTAGGATAGGTTTCTGAAAAACATCGCGGGGTGGTGCGCATAGTATGGGTGTGTGTTACATTACATTCACTAGTAGGAGTGAGAAAAATATCACGGGGTGGTGTGAATCGAAGGGTCTGAATTAGAAGATGCAGTGAGTGGCAATGTAGGATGGAGAAAAGCACCGCCGGGTGGTCAGCATGGGGAGGTCAGGGAACATGCAGTGGCAATGTAGGATAGGTTTCTGAAAAACATCGCGGGGTGGTGCGCATTGTATGGGTGTGTGTTACATTACATTCACTAGTAGGAGTGAGAAAAACATCACGATGTGGTGCGCATTGTATGGGTGTGTGTTACATTACATTCACTAGTAGGAGTGAGAAATACATCACAGGGTGGTGTGAATCGGAGGGTCTGAATTAGGATCGCCAGTGAGTGGCAATATAGGATGGAGAAAAGCACCGCGGGGTGGTGAGCATGGGGAGGTCAGGGAACATGCAGTGGCAATGTAGGATAGGTTTCTGAAAAACATCGCGGGGTGGTGCTCATTGTATGGGTGTGTGTTACATTACATTCACTAGTAGGAGTGAGAAAAACATCACGGGGTAGTGCGCATTGTATGGGTGTGTGTTACATTACATTCACTAGTAGGAGTGAGAAAAACATCAAGGGGTGGTGTGAATCGGAGTGTCTGAATTAGTATAGGCAGTGAGTGGCAATGTAGGATGGAGAAAAGCACCGCGGGGTGGTCAGCATGGCAGGTCAGGGAACATGCAGTGGCAATGTAGGATAGGTTTCTGAAAAACATCGCGGGCTGGTGCACATTGTATGGGTGTGTGTTACATTACATTCACTAGTAGGAGTGAGAAAAACATCACGGGGTGGTGTGAAATGGAGGGTCTGAATTAGGATAGGCAGTGAGTGGCAATGAAGGATGGAGAAAAGCACCGCGTCGTGCTCAGCATGGGGAGGTGAGGGAACATGCAGTGGCGATGTAGGATAGGTTTCTGAAAAACATCGCGGGGTGGTGGGCATTGTATGGTTGTGTGTAACATTACATTCACTAGTAGGAGTGAGAAAAACATCACGGGTTGGTGCGCATTGTATGGATGTGTGTTACATTACATTCACTAGTAGAAGTGAGAAAAACATCTCAGGCTGGTGTGAATCGGAGGGTCTGAATTAGGATAGGCAGTGAGTGGCAATGTAGGATGGAGATAAGCACCGCGGGGTGGTCAGCATGGGGAGGTCAGGGAACATGAACTGGCAATGTAGGATAGTTTTCTGAAAAACATCGCGTGGTGGTGCGCATTGTATGGGTGTGTGTTACATTACATTCACTACTAGGAGTGAGAAAAACATCACGGGTTGGTTCGCATTATATGAGTGTGTGTTACATTACCTTCACTAGTAGGAGTGAGAAAAACATCACGGGGTGGTGTGAATCAGAGTGTCTGAATTAGGATAGGCAGTGAGTGGCAATGTAGGATGGAGAAAAGCACCACGCGGCGGTCACCATGGGGAGGTACGGGAACATGCAGTGGCAATGTAGGATAGGTTTCTGAAAAACATCGTGGGGTGGTGCGTATTGTACGGGTGTGTGTTACATTACATTCAATAGTAGGAGTGAGAAAAACATCACGGGGTGGTGCGCATTGTATGGGTGTGTGTTACATTACATTCACTAGTAGGAGTGAGAAAAACATCACGGGGTGGTGCGCATTGTATGGGTGTGTGTTACATTACATTCACTAGTAGGAGTGACAAAAACATCACGGGATGGTGTGAATCGGAGGGTCTGATTTAGGATAGGCAGTGAGTGGCAATGTAGGATGGAGAAAAGCACCACGGGGTGGTCAGCATGGGGACGTCAGGGAACATGCAGTGGCAATGTAGGATAGGTTTCTGAAAAATATCGCGGGGTGGTGCGCATTGTATGGGTGTGTGTTACATAACATTCACTAGTAGGAGTGAGAAAAACATCACGGGGTGGTGTGAATCGGAGGGTCTGATTTAGGATAGGCAGTGAGTGGCAATGTCGGATGGAGAAAAACACCGCGGGGTGGTCAGCATGGGGAGGTCAGGGAACATGCAGTGGCAATGTAGGATAGGTTTCTGACAAACATCGCGGGGTGGTGGGCATTGTATGGGTGTGTGTTACATTACATTCACTAGTAGGAGTGAGAAAAACATCACCAGGTGGTGCGCATTGTATGTGTGTGTGTTACATTACATTCACTAGAAGCAGTGAGAAAAACATCACGGGGTGGTGTGAATCGGAGGGTCTGAATTAGGATAGGCAGTGAGTGGCAATGTAGGATGGAGAAAAGCACCGCGGGGTGGTCAGCATGGGGAGGCCAGGGAACATGCAGTGGCAATGTAGGATAGGTTTCTGAAAAACATCGTGGGGTGGTGCGCATTGTATGTGTGTGTGTTACATTACATTCACTAGTAGGAGTGAGAAAAACACGGGTTGGTGCACATTGTATGGATGTGTGTTACATTACATTCACTAGTAGGAGTGAGAAAAACATCACGGGGTGG
This sequence comes from Cavia porcellus, assembly GCF_034190915.1. Taxonomy (NCBI): domain Eukaryota; kingdom Metazoa; phylum Chordata; class Mammalia; order Rodentia; family Caviidae; genus Cavia; species Cavia porcellus. Next base: position 225,198 of record NW_026947746.1, on the reverse strand, counting down.
TGTGAATCGGAGGGTCTGAATTAGGATAGGCAGTGAGTGGCAATATAGGATGGAGAAAAGCACCCCGGGGTGGTGAGCATGGGGAGGTCAGGGAACATGCAGTGGCAATGTAGGATAGGTTTCTGAAAAACATCGCGGGGTGGTGCGCATTGTATGGGTGTGTGTTACATTACATTCACTAGTAGGAGTGAGAAAAACATCACGGGGTGGTGCGCATTGTATGGGTGTGTGTTACATTACATTCACTAGTAGGAGTGAGAAAAACATCACGGGGTGGTGCGCATTGTATGGGTGTGTGTTACATTACATTCACTAGTAGGAGTGAGAAAAACATCACGGGGTGGTGTGAATCAGAGGGTCTGAATTAGGATAGGCAGTGAGTGGCAATGTAAGATGGAGAAAAGCACCGCGGGGTGGTCAGAATGGGGAGTCATGGAACATGCAGTGGCAATTTAGGATAGGATTATGAAAAACATCGCGGGGTGTTGCGCAATGTATGGGTGTGTGTTACATTACATTCACTAGTAGGAGAGAGAAAAACATCACGGGGTGGTGCGCATTGTATGGGTGTGTGTTACATTACATTCACTAGTAGGAGTGAGAAAAACATCACGGTGTGGTGCGCATTGTATGGGTGTGTGTTACATTACATTCACTAGTAGGAGTGAGAAGAACATCACGGGGTGGTGTGAATCAGAGGGTCTGAATTAGGATAGGCAGTGAGTGGCAATGTAGGATGGAGAAAAGCACTGCGGGGTGGTCAGAATGGGGAGGTCATGGAAAATGCAGTGGCAATGTAGGATAGGTTTCTGAAAAACATCGCGGGGTGGTGCGCATTGTATGGGTGTGTGTTACATTACATTCCCTAGTAGGAGTGAGAAAAACATCACGGGATGGTTCGCATTGTATGGGTGTGTGTTACATTACATTCACTAGTAGGAGTGAGCAAAACATCACGGGGTGGTGTGAATCGGAGGGTCTGAATTAGGATAGGCAGTGAGTGGCAATGTAGGATGGAGAAAAGCACCGCGGGGTGGTCAGCATGTGGAGGTCAGGCAACATGCAGTGGCAATGTAGGATAGGTTTCTGAAAAACATCGCAGCGTGGTGCGCATTGTATGGGTGTGTGTTACATTACATTCACTAGTAGGAGTGAGAAAAACATCACGGGGTGGTGCACATTGTATGGGTGTGTGTTACATTACATTCACTAGTAGGAGTGAGAAAATCATCACGGGGTGGTGTGAATCAGAGGGTCTGAATTAGGACAGGCAGTGAGTGGCAATGTAGGATGGAGAAAAGCACCGCGGGGTTTTCAGCATGGGGAGGTCAGGGAACATGCAGTGGCAATGTAGGATAGGTTTCTGAAAAACATCGCGGGGTGGTGCGCATAGTATGGGTGTGTGTTACATTACATTCACTAGTAGGAGTGAGAAAAATATCACGGGGTGGTGTGAATCGAAGGGTCTGAATTAGAAATGCAGTGAGTGGCAATGTAGGATGGAGAAAAGCACCGCCGGGTGGTCAGCATGGGGAGGTCAGGGAACATGCAGTGGCAATGTAGGATAGGTTTGTGAAAAACATCGCGGGGTGGTGCGCATTGTATGGGTGTGTGTTACATTACATTCATTAGTAGGAGTGAGAAAAACATCGCGGGGTGGTGCGCATTGTATGGGTGTGTGTTACATTACATTCACTAGTAGGAGTGAGAAAAACATCACGGGGTGGTGTGAATCGGAGGGTCTGAATTAGTATAGGCAGTGAGTGGCAATGTCGGATGGAGAAAAACACCGCGGGGTGGTCAGCATGGGGAGGGCAGGGAACATGCAGTGGCAATGTAGGATAGGTTTCTGAAAAACATCGCGGGGTGGTGCGCATAGTATGGGTGTGTGTTACATTACATTCACTAGTAGGAGTGAGAAAAATATCACGGGGTGGTGTGAATCGAAGGGTCTGAATTAGAAATGCAGTGAGTGGCAATGTAGGATGGAGAAAAGCACCGCCGGGTGGTCAGAATGGGGAGGTCAGGGAACATGCAGTGGCAATGTAGGATAGGTTTCTGAAAAACATCGCGGGGTGGTGCGCATTGTATGGGTGTGTGTTACATTACATTCACTAGTAGGAGTGAGAAAAACATCGCGGGGTGGTGCGCATTGTATGGGTGTGTGTTACATTACATTCACTAGTAGGAGTGAGAAAAACATCACGGGGTGGTGTGAATCGGAGGGTCTGTATTAGTATAGGCAGTGAGTGGCAATGTAGGATGGAGAAAAGCACCGCGGGGTGGTCAGCATGGCAGGTCAGGGAACATGCAGTGGCAATGTAGGATAGGTTTCTGAAAAACATCGCGGGGTGGTGCGCATTGTATGGTTGTGTGTTACATTACATTCACTAGTAGGAGTGAGAAAAACATCACGGGTTGGTGCACATTGTATGGATGTGTGTTACATTACATTCACTAGTAGAAGTGAGAAAAACATCTCAGGCTGGTGTGAATCGGAGGGTCTGAATTAGGATAGGCAGTGAGTGGCAATGTAGGATGGAGATAAGCACCGCGGGGTGGTCAGCATGGGGAGGTCAGGGAACATGAACTGGCAATGTAGGATAGTTTTCTGAAAAACATCGCGTGGTGGTGCGCATTGTATGGGTGTGTGTTACATTACATTCACTACTAGGAGTGAGAAAAACATCACGGGGTGGTGTGAATCGGAGGGTCTGATTTAGGATAGGCAGTGAGTGGCAATGTCGGATGGAGAAAAACACCGCGGGGTGGTCAGCATGTGGAGGTCAGGCAACATGCAGTGGCAATGTAGGATAGGTTTCTGAAAAACATCGCAGCGTGGTGCGCATTGTATGGGTGTGTGTTACATTACATTCACTAGTAGGAGTGAGAAAAACATCACGGGGTGGTGCGCATTGTATGGGTGTGTGTTACATTACATTCACTAGTAGGAGTGAGAAAAACATCACGGGGTGGTGTGAATCAGAGGGTCTGAATTAGGATAGGCAGTGAGTGGCAATGTAAGATGGAGAAAAGCACCGCGGGGTGGTCAGAATGGGGTGTCATGGAACATGCAGTGGCAATTTAGGATAGGATTATGAAAAACATCGCGGGGTGGTGCGCAATGTATGGGTGTGTGTTACATTACATTCACTAGTAGGAGAGAGAAAAAGATCACGGGGTGGTGCGCATTGTATGGGTGTGTGTTACATTACATTCACTAGTAGGAGTGAGAAAAACATCACGGGGTGGTGCGCATTGTATGGGTGTGTGTTACATTACATTCACTAGTAGGAGTGAGAAGAACATCACGGGGTGGTGTGAATCAGAGTGTCTGAATTAGGATAGGCAGTGAGTGGCAATGTAGGATGGAGAAAAGCACTGCGGGGTGGTCAGAATGGGGAGGTCATGGAACATGCAGTGGCAATGTAGGATAGGTTTCTAAAAAACATCGCGGGGTGGTGCGCATTGTATGGGTGTGTGTTACATTACATTCCCTAGTAGGAGTGAGAAAAACATCACGGGATGGTTCGCATTGTATGGGTGTGTGTTACATTACATTCACTACTAGGAGTGAGAAAAACATCACGGGGTGGTGTGAATCGGAGGGTCTGAATTAGGATAGGCAGTGAGTGGCAATGTAGGATGGAGAAAAGCACCGCGGGGTGGTCAGCATGTGGAGGTCAGGCAACATGCAGTGGCAATGTAGGATAGGTTTCTGAAAAACATCGCAGCGTGGTGCGCATTGTATGGGTGTGTGTTACATTACATTCACTAGTAGGAGTGAGAAAAACATCACGGGGTGGTGCACATTGTATGGGTGTGTGTTACATTACATTCACTAGTAGGAGTGAGAAAATCATCACGGGGTGGTGTGAATCAGAGGGTCTGAATTAGGACAGGCAGTGAGTGGCAATGTAGGATGGAGAAAAGCACCGCGGGGTTTTCAGCATGGGGAGGTCAGGGAACATGCAGTGGCAATGTAGGATAGGTTTCTGAAAAACATCGCGGGGTGGTGCGCATTGTATGGGTGTGTGTTACATTACATTCACTAGTAGGAGTGAGAAAAACATCACGGGGTGGTGCGCATTGTATGGGTGTGTGTTACATTACATTCACTAGTAGGAGTGAGAAAAACATCACGGGGTGGTGCGCATTGTATGGGTGTGTGTTACATTACATTCACTAGTAGGAGTGAGAAAAACATCACGGGGTGGTGTGAATCAGAGGGTCTGAATTAGGATAGGCAGTGAGTGGCAATGTAAGATGGAGAAAAGCACCGCGGGGTGGTCAGAATGGGGAGTCATGGAACATGCAGTGGCAATTTAGGATAGGATTATGAAAAACATCGCGGGGTGGTGCGCAATGTATGGGTGTGTGTTACATTACATTCACTAGTAGGAGAGAGAAAAACATCACGGGGTGGTGCGCATTGTATGGGTGTGTGTTACATTACATTCACTAGTAGGAGTGAGAAAAACATCACGGGGTGGTGCGCATTGTATGGGTGTGTGTTACATTACATTCACTAGTAGGAGTGAGAAGAACATCACGGGGTGGTGTGAATCAGAGGGTCTGAATTAGGATAGGCAGTGAGTGGCAATGTAGGATGGAGAAAAGCACTGCGGGGTGGTCAGAATGGGGAGGTCATGGAAAATGCAGTGGCAATGTAGGATAGGTTTCTGAAAAACATCGCGGGGTGGTGCGCATTGTATGGGTGTGTGTTACATTACATTCCCTAGTAGGAGTGAGAAAAACATCACGGGATGGTTCGCATTGTATGGGTGTGTGTTACATTACATTCACTAGTAGGAGTGAGCAAAACATCACGGGGTGGTGTGAATCGGAGGGTCTGAATTAGGATAGGCAGTGAGTGGCAATGTAGGATGGAGAAAAGCACCGCGGGGTGGTCAGCATGTGGAGGTCAGGCAACATGCAGTGGCAATGTAGGATAGGTTTCTGAAAAACATCGCAGCGTGGTGCGCATTGTATGGGTGTGTGTTACAATACATTCACTAGTAGGAGTGAGAAAAACATCACGGGGTGGTGCACATTATATGGGTGTGTGTTACATTACATTCACTAGTAGGAGTGAGAAAATCATCACGGGGTGGTGTGAATCAGAGGGTCTGAATTAGGACAGGCAGTGAGTGGCAATGTAGGATGGAGAAAAGCACCGCGGGGTTTTCAGCATGGGGAGGTCAGGGAACATGCAGTGGCAATGTAGGATAGGTTTCTGAAAAATATCGCGGGGTGGTGCGCATAGTATGGGTGTGTGTTACATTACATTCACTAGTAGGAGTGAGAAAAATATCACGTGGTGGTGTGAATCGAAGGGTCTGAATTAGAAATGCAGTGAGTGGCAATGTAGGATGGAGAAAAGCACCGCCGGGTGGTCAGCATGGGGAGGTCAGGGAACATGCAGTGGCAATGTAGGATAGGTTTCTGAAAAACATCGCGGGGTGGTGCGCATTGTATGGGTGTGTGTTACATTACATTCACTAGTAGGAGTGAGAAAAACATCGCGGGGTGGTGCGCATTGTATGGGTGTGTGTTACATTACATTCACTAGTAGGAGTGAGAAAAACATCACGGGGTGGTGTGAATCGGAGGGTCTGAATTAGTATAGGCAGTGAGTGGCAATGTAGGATGCAGAAAAGCACCACGGGGTGGTCAGCATGGCAGGTCAGGGAACATGCAGTGGCAATGTAGGATAGGTTTCTGAAAAACATCGCGGGGTGGTGCGCATTGTATGGTTGTGTGTTACATTACATTCACTAGTGGGAGTGAGAGAAACATCACGGGTTGGTGCACATTGTATGGATGTGTGTTACATTACATTCACTAGTAGAAGTGAGAAAAACATCTCAGGCTGGTGTGAATCGGAGGGTCTGAATTAGGATAGGCATTGAGTGGCAATGTAGGATGGAGATAAGCACCACGGGGTGGTCAGCATGGGGAGGTCAGGGAACATGAACTGGCAATGTAGGATAGTTTTCTGAAAAACATCGCGTGGTGGTGCGCATTGTATGGGTGTGTGTTACATTACATTCACTACTAGGAGTGAGAAAAACATCACGGGGTGGTGTGAATCGGAGGGTCTGATTTAGGATAGGCAGTGAGTGGCAATGTCGGATGAAGAAAAACACCGCGGGGTGGTCAGCATGGGGAGGTCAGGGAACATGCAGTGGCAATGTAGGATAGGTTTCTGAAAAACATCGCGGGGTGGTGGGCATTGTATGGGTGTGTGTTACATTACATTTACTAATAGGAGTGAGAAAAACACGGGTTCGTGCACATTGTATGGATGTGTGTTACATTACATTCACTAGTAGGAGTGAGAAAAACCTCACGGGGTGGTGTGAATCGGAGGGTCTGAATTAGGATAGGCAGTGAGTGGCAATATAGGATGGAGAAAAGCACCCCCGGGTGGGGAGCATGGGGAGGTCAGGGAACATGCAATGGCAATGTAGGATAGGTTTCTGAAAAACATCGCGGGGTGGTGCGCATTGTATGGGTGTGTGTTACATTACATTCACTAGTAGGAGTGAGAAAAACATCACGGGGTGGTGTGAATCAGAGGGTCTGAATTAGGATAGGCAGTGAGTGGCAATGTAAGATGGAGAAAAGCACCGCGGGGTGGTCAGAATGGGGTGTCATGGAACATGCAGTGGCAATTTAGGATAGGATTATGAAAAACATCGCGGGGTGTTGCGCAATGTATGGGTGTGTGTTACATTACATTCACTAGTAGGAGAGAGAAAAACATCACGGGGTGGTGCGCATTGTATGGGTGTGTGTTACATTACATTCACTAGTAGGAGTGAGAAAAACATCACGGGGTGGTGCGCATTGTATGGGTGTGTGTTACATTACATTCACTAGTAGGAGTGAGAAGAACATCACGGGGTGGTGTGAATCAGAGTGTCTGAATTAGGATAGGCAGTGAGTGGCAATGTAGGATGGAGAAAAGCACTGCGGGGTGGTCAGAATGGGGAGGTCATGGAACATGCAGTGGCAATGTAGGATAGGTTTCTAAAAAACATCGCGGGGTGGTGCGCATTGTATGGGTGTGTGTTACATTACATTCCCTAGTAGGAGTGAGAAAAACATCACGGGATGGTTCGCATTGTATGGGTGTGTGTTACATTACATTCACTAGTAGGAGTGAGCAAAACATCACGGGGTGGTGTGAATCGGAGGGTCTGAATTAGGATAGGCAGTGAGTGGCAATGTAGGATGGAGAAAAGCACCGCGGGGTGGTCAGCATGTGGAGGTCAGGCAACATGCAGTGGCAATGTAGGATAGGTTTCTGAAAAACATCGCAGCGTGGTGCGCATTGTATGGGTGTGTGTTACATTACATTCACTAGTAGGAGTGAGAAAAACATCACGGCATGGTGCACATTGTATGGGTGTGTGTTACATTACATTCACTAGTAGGAGTGAGAAAATCATCACGGGGTGGTGTGAATCAGAGGGTCTGAATTAGGACAGGCAGTGAGTGGCAATGTAGGATGGAGAAAAGCACCGCGGGGTTTTCAGCATGGGGAGGTCAGGGAACATGCAGTGGCAATGTAGGATAGGTTTCTGGAAAACATCGCGGGGTGGTGCGCATAGTATGGGTGTGTGTTACATTACATTCACTAGTAGGAGTGAGAAAAATATCACGGGGTGGTGTGAATCGAAGGGTCTGAATTAGAAATGCAGTGAGTGGCAATTTAGGATGGAGAAAAGCACCGCCGGGTGGTCAGCATGGGGAGGTCAGGGAACATGCAGTGGCAATGTAGGATAGGTTTCTGAAAAACATCGCGGGGTGGTGCGCATTGTATGGGTGTGTGTTACATTACATTCACTAGTAGGAGTGAGAAAAACATCGCGGGGTGGTGCGCATTGTATGGGTGTGTGTTACATTACATTCACTAGTAGGAGTGAGAAAAACATCACGGGGTGGTGTGAATCGGAGGGTCTGAATTAGTATAGGCAGTGAGTGGCAATGTAGGATGGAGAAAAGCACCGCGGGGTGGTCAGCATGGCAGGTCAGGGAACATGCAGTGGCAATGTAGGATAGGTTTCTGAAAAACATCGCGGGGTGGTGCGCATTGTATGGTTGTGTGTTACATTACATTCACTAGTAGGAGTGAGAAAAACATCACGGGTTGGTGCACATTGTATGGATGTGTGTTACATTACATTCACTAGTAGAAGTGAGAAAAACATCTCAGGCTGGTGTGAATCGGAGGGTCTGAATTAGGATAGGCAGTGAGTGGCAATGTAGGATGGAGATAAGCACCGCTGGGTGGTCAGCATGGGGAGGTCAGGGAACATGAACTGGCAATGTAGGATAGTTTTCTGAAAAACATCGCGTGGTGGTGCGCATTGTATGGGTGTGTGTTACATTACATTCACTACTAGGAGTGAGAAAAACATCACGGGGTGGTGTGAATCGGAGGGTCTGATTTAGGATAGGCAGTGAGTGGCAATGTCGGATGGAGAAAAACACCGCGGGGTGGTCAGCATGGGGAGGTCAGGGAACATGCAGTGCCAATGTAGGATAGGTTTATGAAAAACCTCGCGGGGTGGTAGGCATTGTATGGGTGTGTGTTACATTACATTTACTAGTAGGAGTGAGAAAAACACGGGTTGGTGCACATTGTATGGATGTGTGTTACATTACATTCACTAGTAGGAGTGAGATAAACATTACGGGGTGGTGTGAATCGGAGGGTCTGAATTAGGATAGGCAGTGAGTGGCAATATAGGATGGAGAAAAGCACCCCCGGGTGGTGAGCATGGGGAGGTCAGGGAACATGCAATGGCAATGTAGGATAGGTTTCTGAAAAACATCGCGGGGTGGTGCGCATTGTTTGGGTGTGCGTTACATTACATTCACTAGTAGGAGTGAGAAAAACATCACGGGGTGGTGCGCATTGTATGGGTGTGTGTTACATTACATTCACTAGTAAGAGTGAGAAAAACATCACGGGGTGGTGTGAATCAGAGTGTCTGAATTAGGATAGGCAGTGAGTGGCAATGTAAGATGGAGAAAAGCACCGCGGGGTGGTCAGAATGGGGTGTCATGGAACATGCAGTGGCAATTTAGGATAGGATTATGAAAAACATCGCGGGGTGGTGCGCAATGTATGGGTGTGTGTTACATTACATTCACTAGTAGGAGAGAGAAAAACATCACGGGGTGGTGCGCATTGTATGGGTGTGTGTTACATTACATTCACTAGTAGGAGTGAGAAAAACATCACGGGGTGGTGCGCATTGTATGGGTGTGTGTTACATTACATTCACTAGTAGGAGTGAGAAGAACATCACGGGGTGGTGTGAATCAGAGTGTCTGAATTAGGATAGGCAGTGAGTGGCAATGTAGGATGGAGAAAAGCACTGCGGGGTGGTCAGAATGGGGAGGTCATGGAACATGCAGTGGCAATGTAGGATAGGTTTCTAAAAAACATCGCGGGGTGGTGCGCATTGTATGGGTGTGTGTTACATTACATTCCCTAGTAGGAGTGAGAAAAACATCACGGGATGGTTCGCATTGTATGGGTGTGTGTTACATTACATTCACTAGTAGGAGTGAGCAAAACATCACGGGGTGGTGTGAATCGGAGGGTCTGAATTAGGATAGGCAGTGAGTGGCAATGTAGAATGGAGAAAAGCACCGCGGGGTGGTCAGCATGTGGAGGTCAGGCAACATGCAGTGGCAAAGTAGGATAGGTTTCTGAAAAACATCGCAGCGTGGTGCGCATTGTATGCGTGTGTGTTACATTACATTCACTAGTAGGAGTGAGAAAAACATCACGGGGTGGTGCGCATTGTATGGGTGTGTGTTACATTACATTCACTAGTAGGAGTGAGAAAAACATCACGGGGTGGTGTGAATCGGAGGGTCTGAATTAGGATAGGCAGTGAGTGGCAATGTAGGATGGAGAAAAGCACCACGGGGTGGTCAGCATGGCAGGTCAGGGAACATGCAGTGGCAATCTAGGATAGGTTTCTGAAAAACATCGCGGGGTGGTTCACATTGTATGGGTGTGTGTTACATTACATTCACTAGTAGGAGTGAGAAAAACATCACGGGGTGGTGCGCATTGTATGGGTGTGTGTTACATTACATTCACTAGTAGGAGTGAGAAAAACATCACGTGGTGGTGTGAATCGGAGGGTCTGAATTAGGATAGGCAGTGAGTGGCAATGTAGGATGGAGAAAAGCACCGCGGGGTGGTCAGCATGGGGACGTCAGGGAACATGCAGTGGCAATGTAGGAGAGGTTTCTGAAAAACATCGTGGGGTGGTGCGCATTGTATGGGTATGTTTTACATAACATTCACTAGTAGGAGTGAGAAAAACATCACGGGGTGGTGTGAATCGGAGGGTCTGATTTAGGATAGGCAGTGAGTGGCAATGTCGGATGGAGAAAAACACCGCGGGGTGGTCAGCATGGGGAGGTCAGGGAACATGCAGTGGCAATGTAGGATAGGTTTCTGAAAAACATCGCGGTGTGGTTGGCATTGTATGGGTGTGTGTTACATTACATTCATTAGTAGGAGTGAGAAAAACATCACGGGGTGGTGCGCATTGTATGGGTGTGTGTTAAATTACATTCACTAGTAGGAGTGAGAAAATCATCACGGGGTGGTGTGAATTAGGATAGGCAGTGAGTGGCAATGTAGGATGGAGAAAAGCACCGCGAGGTGGTCAGCATGGGGAGGTCAGGGAACATGCAGTGGCAATGTAGGATAGGTTTCTGAAAAACATCGTGGGGTGGTGCGCATTGTATGGGTGTGTGTTACATTACATTCACTAGTATTAGTGAGAAAAACACGGTTTGGTGCGCATTTTATGGGTGTGTGTTACATTACATTCACTAGTAGGTGTGAGAAAAACATCACGTGGTGGTTCGCATTGTATGGGTGTGTGTTACATTACATTAACTAATAGGAGTGAGAAAAACATCACGGGGTGGTGTGAATCGGAGGGTCTGAATTAGGATAGGCAGTGAGTGGCAATGTCGGATGGAGAAAAGCACCGCGGGGTGGTCAGCATGGGGATGTCAGGGAACATGCATTGGCAATGTAGGATAGGTTTCTGAAAAACATCGCGGGGTGGTGCGCATTGTATGGGTGTGTGTTACATTACATTCACTAGTAGGAGTGAGAAAAACATCACGGGGTGGTTCGCATTGTATAGGTGTGTGTTACATTACATTCACTAGTAGGAGTGAGCAAAACATCACGGGTTGGTGTGAATCGGAGGGTCTGAATTAGGATAGGCAGTGAGTGGCAATGTAGGATGGAGAAAAGCACCGCGGGGTGGTCAGCATGTGGAGGTCAGGCAACATGCAGTGGCAATGTAGGATAGGTTTCTGAAAAATATCGCGGCGTGGTGCGCATTGTATGGGTGTGTGTTACATTACATTCACTAGTAGGAGTGAGAAAAACATCACGGGGTGGTGCACATTGTATGGGTGTGTGTTACATTACATTCACTAGTAAGAGTGAGAAAATCATCACGAGGTAGTGCGCATTGTATGGGTGTGTGTTACATTACATTCACTAGTACGAGTGAGAAAAACATCACGGGGTGGTGTGAATCGGAGTGTCTGAATTAGGATCGGCAGTGAGTGGCAATATAGGATGGAGAAAAGCACCGCGGGGTGGTGAGCATGGGGAGGTCAGGGAACATGCAGTGGCAATGTAGGATAGGTTTATGAAAAACATCGCGGGGTGGTGCGCATTGTATGGGTGTGTGTTACATTACATTCACTAGTAGGAGTGAGGAAAACATCACGGGGTGGTGTGAATCGGAGGGTCTGAATTAGGATAGGCAGTGAGTGGCAATGTAGGATGGAGAAAAGCACCGCGGGGTGGTCAGCATGGCAGGTCAAGGAACATGCAGTGGCAATGTAGGATAGGTTTCTGAAAAATATCGCGGGGTGGTGCACATTGTATGGGTGTGTGTTACATTACATTCACTAGTAGGAGTGAGAAAAACATCACGGGGTGGTGCGCATTGTATGGGTGTGTGTTACATTACATTCACTAGTAGGAGTGAGAAAAACATCACGGGGTGGTGTGAATTGGAGGGTCTGATTTAGGATAGGCAGTCAGTGGCAATGTAGGATGGAGAAAAGCACCGCGGGGTGGTCAGCATGGGGACGTCAGGGAACATGCAGTGGCAATGTATGATAGGTTTCTGAAAAACATCGTGGGGTGGTGCGCATTGTATGGGTGTGTTTTACATAACATTCACTAGTAGGAGTGAGAAAAACATCACGGGGTGGTGTGAATCGGAGGGTCTGATTTAGGATAGGCAGTGAGTGGCAATGTCGGATGGAGAAAAACACCGCGGGGTGGTCAGCATGGGGAGGTCAGGGAACATGCAGTGGCAATGTAGGATAGGTTTCTGAAAAACATCGCGGCGTGGTGTGCATTGTATGGGTGTGTGTTACATTACATTCACTAGTAGGAGTGAGAAAAACATCATGGGGTGGTGCGCATTGTATGGGTGTGTGTTACATTACATTCACTAGAAGGAGTGAGAAAAACATCACGGGGTGGTGTGAATTAGGATAGGCAGTGAGTGGCAATGTAGGATGGAGAAAAGCACCGCGGGGTGGTCAGCATGTGGAGGTCAGGCAACATGCAGTGGCAATGTAGGATAGGTTTCTGAAAAACATCGCGGCATGGTGCGCATTGTATGGATGTGTGTTACATTACATTCACTAGTAGGAGTGAGAAAAACATCACGGGGTGGTGCACATTGTATGGGTGTGTGTTACATTACATTCACTAGTAAGAGTGAGAAAATCATCACGAGGTAGTGCGCATTGTATGGGTGTGTGTTACATTACATTCACTAGTACGAGTGAGAAAAACATCACGGGGTGGTGTGAATTGGAGTGTCTGAATTAGGATCGGCAGTGAGTGGCAATATAGGATGGAGAAAAGCACCGCGGGGTGGTGAGCATGGGGAGGTCAGGGAACATGCAGTGGCAATGTAGGATAGGTTTATGAAAAACATCGCGGGGTGGTGCGCATTGTATGGGTGTGTGTTACATTACATTCACTAGTAGGAGTGAGGAAAACATCACGGGGTGGTGTGAATCGGAGGGTCTGAATTAGGATAGTCAGTGAGTGGCAATGTAGGATGGAGAAAAGCACCGCGGGGTGGTCAGCATGGCAGGTCAGGGAACATGCAGTGGCAATGTAGGATAGGTTTCTGAAAAACATCGTGGGGTGGTGCGCATTGTATGGGTGTGTGTTACATTACATTCACTAGTAGGAGTGAGAAAAACATCATGGGGTGGTGCGCATTGTATGGGTGTGTGTTACATTACATTCACTAGAAGGAGTGAGAAAAACATCACGGGGTGGTGTGAATTAGGATAGGCAGTGAGTGGCAATGTAGGATGGAGAAAAGCACCGCGGGGTGGTCAGCATGGGGAGGTCAGGGAACATGCAGTGGCAATGTAGGTTAAGTTTCTGAAAAACATCGTGGGGTGGTGCGCATTGTATGGGTGTGTGTTACATTACATTCACTAGTAGGAGTGAGAAAAACACGGGTTGGTGCGCATTGTATGGATGTGTGTTACATTACATTCACTAGTAGGAGTGAGAAAAACATCACGGGGTGGTGTGAATCGGAGGGTCTGAATTAGGATAGGCAGTAAGTGGCAATGTAGGATGGAGAAAAGCACCGAGGGGTGGTCAGCATGGGGAGTTCAGGGAACATGCAGTGGCAATGTAGGATAGGCTTCTGAAAAACATCGCGGGGTGGTGCGCATTGTATGGGTGTGTGTTACATTACATTCACTAGTAGGAGTGAGAAAAACATCATGGGGTGGTGCGCATTGCATGGGTGTGTGTTACATTACATTCACTATTAGGAGTGAGAAAAACAGCACGGGGTGGTGTGAATCGGAGGGTCTGAATTAGGATAGGCAGTGAGTGGCAATGTCGGATGGAGAAATGCACCGCGGGGTGGTCAGCGTGGGGAGGTCAGGGAACATGCATTGGCAATGGAGGACAGGTTTCTGAAAAACATCGCGGGGTGGTGCGCATTGTATGGGTGTGTGTTACATTACATTCACTAGTAGGAGTGAGAAAAACATCACGGGGTGGTGCGCATTGTATGGGTGTGTGTTACATTACATTCACTAGTAGGAGTGAGAAAAACATCACGGGGTGGTGTGAATCGGAATGTCTGAAATAGGATCGGCAGTGAGTGGCAATATAGGATGGAGAAAAGCACCGCTGGGTGGTGAGCATGGGGAGGTCAGGGAACATGCAGTGGCAATGTAGGATAGGTTTATGAAAAACATCGCGGGGTGGTGCGCATTGTATGGGTGTGTGTTACATTACATTCACTAGTAGGAGTGAAAAAAACATCATGGGGTGGTGCGCATTGTATGGGTGTGTGTTACATTACATTCACTAGTAGGAGTGAGGAAAACATCACGGGGTGGTGTGAATCGGAGGGTCTGAATTAGGATAGGCAGTGAGTGGCAATGTAGGATGGAGAAAAGCACCACGGGGTGGTCAGCATGGCAGGTCAGGGAACATGCAGTGGCAATGTAGGATAGGTTTCTGAAAAATATCGCGGGGTGGTGCACATTGTATGGGTGTGTGTTACATTACATTCACTAGTAGGAGTGAGAAAAACATCACGGGGTGGTGCGCATTGTATGGGTGTGTGTTACATTACATTCACTTGTAGGAGTGAGAAAAACATCACGGGGTGGTGCGCATTGTATGGGTGTGTGTTACATTACATTCACTAGTAGGAGTGAGAAAAACATCACGGGGTGGTGTGAATTGGAGGGTCTGATTTAGGATAGGCAGTGAGTGGCAATGTAGGATGGAGAAAAGCACCGCGGGGTGGTCAGCATGGGGACGTCAGGGAACATGCAGTGGCAATGTATGATAGGTTTCTGAAAAACATCGTGGGGTGGTGCGCATTGTATGGGTGTGTTTTACATAACATTCACTAGTAGGAGTGAGAAAAACATCACGGGGTGGTGTGAATCGGAGGGTCTGATTTAGGATAGGCAGTGAGTGGCAATGTCGGATGGAGAAAAACACCGCGGGGTGGTCAGCATGGGGAGGTCAGGGAACATGCTGTGGCAATGTAGGATAGGTTTCTGAAAAACATCGCGGCGTGGTGGGCATTGTATGGGTGTGTGTTACATTACATTCACTAGTAGGAGTGAGAAAAACATCATGGGGTGGTGCGCATTGTATGGGTGTGTGTTACATTACATTCACGAGAAGGAGTGAGAAAAACATCACGGGGTGGTGTGAATTAGGATAGGCAGTGAGTGGCAATGTAGGATGGAGAAAAGCACCGCGGGGTGGTCAGCATGGGGAGGTCAGGGAACATGCAGTGGCAATGTAGGTTAAGTTTCTGAAAAACATCGTGGGGTGGTGCGCATTGTATGGGTGTGTGTTACATTACATTCACTAGTAGGAGTGAGAAAAACACGGGTTGGTGCGCATTGTATGGATGTGTGTTACATTACATTCACTAGTAGGAGTGAGAAAAACATCACGGGGTGGTGTGAATCGGAGGGTCTGAATTAGGATAGGCAGTGAGTGGCAATGTAGAATGGAGAAAAGCACCGAGGGGTGGTCAGCATGGGGAGGTCAGGGAACATGCAGTGGCAATGTAAGATAGGCTTCTGAAAAACATCGCGGGGTGGTGCGCATTGTATGGGTGTGTGTTACATTACATTCACTAGTAGGAGTGAGAAAAACATCATGGGGTGGTGCGCATTGTATGGGTGTGTGTTACATTACATTCACTATTAGGAGTGAGAAAAACAGCACGGGGTGGTGTGAATCGGAGGGTCTGAATTAGGATAGGCAGTGAGTGGCAATGTCGGATGGAGAAATGCACCGCGGGGTGGTCAGCGTGGGGAGGTCAGGGAACATGCATTGGCAATGGAGGACAGGTTTCTGAAAAACATCGCGGGGTGGTGCGCATTGTATGGGTGTGTGTTACATTACATTCACTAGTAGGAGTGAGAAAAACATCACGGGGTGGTGCGCATGGTATGGGTGTGTGTTACATTACATTCACTAGTAGGAGTGAGAAAAACATCACGCGGTGGTGCGCATTGTATGGGTGTGTGTTACATTACATTCACTAGTAGGAGTGAGAAAAACATCACGGGGTGGTGTGAATCAGAGGGTCTGAATTAGGACAGGCCGTGAGGTCAATTTAGGATGGAGAAAAGCACCACGGGGTGGTCAGCATGGGGAGGTCAGGGAACATGCAGTGGCAATGTAGGATAGGTTTCTGAAAAACATCGCGGGGTGGTGCGCATTGTATGGGTGTGTGTTACATTACATTCACTACTAGGAGAGAGAAAAACATCACGGGGTGGGTCGCATTGTATGAGTGTGTGTTACATTACATTCACTAGTAGGAGTGAGAAAAACATCACGGGGTGGTGTGAATCAGAGGGTCTGAATTAGGATAGGCAGTGAGTGGCAATGTAGGATGGAGAAAAGCACCGCGCGGCGGTCACCATGGGGAGGTCAGGGAACATGCAGTGGCAATGTAGGATAGGTTTCTGAAAAACATCGTGGGGTGGTGCGCATTGTATGTGTGTGTGTTACATTACATTCACTAGTAGGAGTGAGAAAAACATCACCAGGTGGTGCGCATTGTATGGGTGTCTGTTACATTACATTCACTAGAAGGAGTGAGAAAAACATCACGGGGTGGTGTGAATCAGAGGGTCTGAATTAGGATAGGCAGTGAGTGGCAATGTAGGATGGAGAAAAGCACCGCGGGTTGGTCAGCATGGGGAGGTCAGGGAACATGCAGTGGCAATGTACGATAGGTTTCTGAAAAACATCGTGTGGTGGTGCACATTGTATGGGTGTGTGTTACATTACATTCACTAGTAGGAGTGAGAAAAACACGGGTTGGTGCGCATTGTATGGATGTGTGTTACATTACATTCACTAGTAGGAGTGAGAAAAACATCACGGGGTGGTGTGAATCGGAGGGTCTGAATTAGGATAGGCAGTGAGTGGCAATGTCGGATGGAGAAAAGCACCGCGGGGTGGTCAGCATGGGGAGGTCAGGGAACATGCATTGGCAATGTAGGATAGGTTTCTGAAAAACATCGCGGGGTGGTGCGCATTGTATGGGTGTGTGTTACATTACATTCACTAGTAGGAGTGAGAAAAACATCACGGGGTGGTTCGCATTGTATGGGTGTGTGTTACATTACATTCACTAGTAGGAGTGAGCAAAACATCACGGGGTGGTGTGAATCGGAGGGTCTGAATTAGGATAGGCACTGAGTGACAATGTAGGATGGAGAAAAGCACCGCGGGGTGGTCAGCATGGGGAGGTCAGGCAACATGCAGTGGCAATGTAGGATAGGTTTCTGAAAAACATCGCGGGGTGGTGCACATTGTATGGGTGTGTGTTACATTACATTCACTAGTAGGAGTGAGAAAAACATCATGGGGTGGTGCGCATTGTATGGGTGTGTGTTACATTACATTCACTAGTTGGAGTGAGAAAAACATCACGGGGTGGTGTGAATCGGAGGGTCTGAATTAGGATAGGCAGTGAGTGGCAATGTAGGATGGAGAAAAGCACCGCGGGGTGGTCAGCATGGCAGGTCAGGGAACATGCAGTCGCAATGTAGGATAGGTTTCTGAAAAACATCGCGGGGTGGTGCGCATTGTATGGGTGTGTGTTACATTACATTCACTAGTAGGAGTGAGAAAAACATCACGGGTTGGTGCGCATTGTATGGATGTGTGTTACATTACATTCACTAGTAGAAGTGAGAAAAACATCACAGGAGGGTGTGAATCGGAGGCTCTGAATTAGGATAGGCAGTGAGTGGCAATGAAGGATGGAGAAAAGCACCGCGTCGTGCTCAGCATGGGGAAGTCAGGGAACATGCAGTGGCAATGTAGGATACGTTTCTGAAAAACATCGCGGGGTGGTGCGCATTGTATGGGTGTGTGTTACATTACATTCACTAGTAGGAGTGAGAAAAACATCACGGGTTGGTGCGCATTGTATGGATGTGTGTTACATTACATTCACTAGTAGAAGTGAGAAAAACATCACAGGGGGGTGTGAATCGGAGGCTCTGAATTAGGATAGGCAGTGAGTGGCAATATAGGATGGAGAAAAGCACCACGGGGTGGTCAGCATGGGGAGGTAAGGGAACATGAAGTGGCAATGTAGGATAGTTTTCTGAAAAACATCGCGGGGTGGTGCGCATTGTATGGGTGTGTGTTACATTACATTCACTACTAGGAGTGAGAAAAACATCACGGGGTGGTTCGCATTGTATGGGTGTGTGTTACATTACATTCACTAGTAGGAGTGAGAAAAACATCACGGGGTGGTGTGAATCAGAGGGTCTGAATTAGGATAGGCAGTGAGTGGCAATGTAGGATGGAGAAAAGCACCGCGCGGCGGTCACCATGGGGAGGTCAGGGAACATGCAGTGGCAATGTAGGATAGGTTTCTGAAAAACATCGTGGGGTGGTGCGCATTGTATGGGTGTGGGTTACATTACATTCACTAGTAGGAGTGAGAAAAACATCACGTGGTGGTGCGCATTGTATGGGTGTGTGTTACATTACATTCACTAGTAGGAGTCAGAAAAACATCACGGGGTGTTGCGCATTGTATGGGTGTGTGTTACATTACATTCACTAGTAGGAGTGAGAAAAACATCACGGGGTGGTGCGCATTGTATGGGTGTGTGTTACATTACATTCACTAGTAGGAGTGAGAAAAACATCACGGGGTGGTGCGCATTGTATGGGTGTGTGTTACATTACATTCACTAGTAGGAGTGAGAAAAACATCATGGGTGGTGTGAATCGGAGGGTCTGAATTAGGATAGGCAGTGAGTGGCAATGAAGGATGGAGAAAAGCACCGCGGGTCCGTCAGCATGGGGAGGTCAGGGAACATGCAGTGGCAAAGTAGAATAGGTTTCTGAAAAACATAGCGGGGTGGTGCGCATTGTATGGGTGTGTGTTACATTATATTCACTAGTAGGAGTGAGAAAAACATCACGGGGTGGTGTGAATCAGAGGGTCTGATTTAGGATAGGCAGTGAGTGGCAATGTCGGATGGAGAAAAACACCGCAGGGTGGTCAGCATGGGGAGGTCAGGGAACATGCAGTGGCAATGTAGGATAGGTTTCTGAAAAACATCGCGGGGTGGTGCGCATTGTATGGGTGTGTGTTACATTACATTCACTAGTAGGAGTGAGAAAAACATCACGGGTTGGTGCGCATTGTATGGATGTGTGTTACATTACATTCACTAGTAGAAGTGAGAAAAACATCACAGGGGGGTGTGAATCGGAGGCTCTGAATTAGGATAGGCAGTGAGTGGCAATATAGGATGGAGAAAAGCACCACGGGGTGGTCAGCATGGGGAGGTAAGGGAACATGAAGTGGCAATGTAGGATAGTTTTCTGAAAAACATCGCGGGGTGGTGCGCATTGTATGGGTGTGTGTTACATTACATTCACTACTAGGAGTGAGAAAAACATCACGGGGTGGTTCGCATTGTATGGGTGTGTGTTACATTACATTCACTAGTAGGAGTGAGAAAAACATCACGGAGTGGTGCGCATTGTATGGGTGTGTGTTACATTACATTCACTAGTAGGAGTGAGAAAAACATCACGGGGTGGTGCGCATTGTATGGGTGTGTGTTACATTACATTCACTAGTAGGAGTGAGAAAAACATCACGGGGTGGTGCGCATTGTATGGGTGTGTGTTACATTACATTCACTAGTAGGAGTGAGAAAAACATCATGGGTGGTGTGAATCGGAGGGTCTGAATTAGGATAGGCAGTGAGTGGCAATGAAGGATGGAGAAAAGCACCGCGGGTCCGTCAGCATGGGGAGGTCAGGGAACATGCAGTGGCAAAGTAGAATAGGTTTCTGAAAAACATAGCGGGGTGGTGCGCATTGTATGGGTGTGTGTTACATTATATTCACTAGTAGGAGTGAGAAAAACATCACGGGGTGGTGTGAATCAGAGGGTCTGATTTAGGATAGGCAGTGAGTGGCAATGTCGGATGGAGAAAAACACCGCAGGGTGGTCAGCATGGGGAGGTCAGGGAACATGCAGTGGCAATGTAGGATAGGTTTCTGAAAAACATCGCGGGGTGGTGGGCATTGTATGGGTGTGTGTTACATTACATTCACTAGTAGGAGTGAGAAAAACATCACCAGGTGGTGCGCATTGTATGGGTGTGTGTTACATTACATTCACTAGTAGGAGTGAGCAAAACATCACGGGGTGGTGTGAATCGGACGGTCTGAATTAGGATAGGCACTGAGTGGCAATGTAGGATGGAGAAAAGCACCGCGGGGTGGTCAGCATGGGGAGGTCAGGCAACATGCAGTGGCAATGTAGGATAGGTTTCCGAAAAACATCGCGGGGTTGTGCGCATTGTATGGGTGTGTGTTACATTACATTCACTAGTAGGAGTGAGAAAAACATCATGGGCTCGTGCGCATTGTATGGGTGTGTGTTACATTACATTCAATATTAAGAGTGAGAAAAACATCACGAGGTGGTGCGCATTGTATGGGTGTGTGTTACATTACATTCCCTAGTAGGTGTGAAAAAAACATCACGGGGTGGTGTGAATTGGAGGGTCTGAATTAGGATCGGCAGTGAGTGGCAATATAGGATGGAGAAAAGCACCGCGGGGTGGTGAGCATGGGGAGGTCAGGGAACATGCAGTGGCAATGTAGGATAGGTTTCTGAAAAACATCGCGGGGTGGTGCGCATTGTATGGGTGTGTGTTACATTACATTCACTAGTAGGAGTGAGAAAAACATCACGGGGTGGTGCGCATTGTATGGGTGTGTGTTACATTACATTGACTAGTAAAAGTGAGAAAAATATCACGGGGTGGTGTGAATCGGAGAGTCTGAATTAGGATAGGCAGTGAGTGGCAATGTAGGATGGAGAAAAGCACCGCGGGGTGGTCAGCGTGGCAGGTCAGGGAACATGCAGTGGCAATGTAGGATAGGTTTCTGAAAAACATCGCGGGGTGGTGCACATTGTATGTGTGGGTGTTACATTACATTCACTAATAGGAGTGAGAAAAACATCACGGGGTGGTGTGAAACGGAGGGTCTGAATTAGGATAGGCAGTGAGTGGCAATGAAGGATGGAGAAAAGCACCGTGTCGTGCTCAGCATGGGGAAGTCAGGGAACATGAAGTGGCAATGTAGGATAGGTTTCTGAAAAACATCGCGGGGTGGTGCGCATTGTATAGGTGTGTATTACATTACATTCACGAGTATGAGTGAGAAAAACATCACGGGTTGGTGCGCATTGTATTGATGTGTGTTACATTACATTCACTAGTAGAAGTGAGAAAAACATCACAGGGTGGTGTGAATCGGAGGGTCTGAATTAGGATTGGCAGTCAGTGGCAATGTAGGATGGAGAAAAGCACCGCGGGGTGGTCAGCATGGGGAGGTCAGGGAACATGAAGTGGCAATGTAGGATAGTTTTCTGAAAAACATCGCGGGGTGGTGCGCATTGTATGGGTGTGTGTTACATTACATTCACTACTAGGAGTGAGAAAAACATCACGGGGTGGTTCGCATTGTATGGGTGTGTGTTACATTACATTCACTAGTAGGAGTGAGAAAAACATCACGGGGTGGTGTGAATCAGAGGGTCTGAATTAGGATAGGCAGTGAGTGGAAATGTAGGATGGAGAAAAGCACCGCGCGGCGGTCACCATGGGGAGGTCAGGGAACATGCAGTGGCAATGTAGGATAGGTTTCTGAAAAACATCCTGGGGTGGTGCGCATTGTATGGGTGTGGGTTACATTACATTCACTAGTAGGAGTGAGAAAAACATCACGTGGTTGTGCGCATTGTATGTGTGTGTGTTACATTACATTCACTAGTAGGAGTCAGAAAAACATCACGGGGTGTTGCGCATTGTATGGGTGTGTGTTCCATTACATTCACTAGTAGGAGTGAGAAAAACATCACGGGGTGGTGCGCATTGTATGGGTGTGTGTTACATTACATTCACTAGTAGGAGTGAGAAAAACATCACGGGGTGCTGCGCATTGTATGGGTGTGTGTTACACTACATTCACTAGTAGGAGAGAGAAAAACATCACGGGGTGGTGTGAATCGGAGGGTCTGAATTAGGATAGGCAGTGAGTGGCAATGAAGGATGGAGAAAAGCACCGCGGGTCCGTCAGCATGGGGAGGTCAGGGAACATGCACTGGCAAAGTAGAATAGGTTTCTGAAAAACATAGCGGGGTGGTGCGCATTGTATGGGTGTGTGTTACATTACATTCACTAGTAGGAGTGAGAAAAACATCACGGGGTGGTGTGAATCAGAGGGTCTGATTTAGGAAAGGCAGTGAGTGGCAATGTCGGATGGAGAAAAACACCGCGGGGTGGTCAGCATGGGGAGGTCAGGGAACATGCAGTGGCAATGTAGGATAGGTTTCTGAAAAACATCGCGGGGTGGTGGGCATTGTATGGGTGTGTGTTACATTACATTCACTAGTAGGAGTGAGAAAAACATCACCAGGTGGTGCGCATTGTATGGGTGTGTGTTACATTACATTCACTAGTAGGAGTGAGCAAAACATCACGGGGTGGTGTGAATCGGAGAGTCTGAATTAGGATAGGCACTGAGTGGCAATGTAGGATGGAGAAAAGCACCACGGGGTGGTCAGCATGGGGAGGTCAGGGAACATGAAGTGGCAATGTAGGATAGTTTTCTGAAAAACATCGCGGGGTGGTGCGCATTGTATGGGTGTGTGTTACATTACATTCACTACTAGGAGTGAGAAAAACATCACGGGGTGGTTCGCATTGTATGGGTGTGTGTTACATTACATTCACTAGTAGGAGTGAGAAAAACATCACGGGGTGGTGTGAATCGGAGGCTCTGAATTAGGATAGGCAGTGAGTGGCAATATAGGATGGAGAAAAGCACCACGGGGTGGTCAGCATGGGGAGGTCAGGGAACATGAAGTGGCAATGTAGGATAGTTTTCTGAAAAACATCGCGGGGTGGTGCGCATTGTATGGGTGTGTGTTACATTACATTCACTACTAGGAGTGAGAAAAACATCACGGGGTGGTTCGCATTGTATGGGTGTGTGTTACATTACATTCACTAGTAGGAGTGAGAAAAACATCACGGGGTGGTGTGAATCAGAGGGTCTGAATTAGGATAGGCAGTGAGTGGCAATGTAGGATGGAGAAAAGCACCGCGCGGCGGTCACCATGGGGAGGTCAGGGAACATGCAGTGGCAATGTAGGATAGGTTTCTGAAAAACATCGTGGGGTGGTGCGCATTGTATGGGTGTGGGTTACATTACATTCACTAGTAGGAGTGAGAAAAACATCACGTGGTGGTGCGCATTGTATGGGTGTGTGTTACATTACATTCAATTGTAGGAGTCAGAAAAACATCACGGGGTGTTGCGCATTGTATGGGTGTGTGTTACATTACATTCACTAGTAGGAGTGAGAAAAACATCACGGGGTGGTGCGCATTGTATGGGTGTGTGTTACATTACATTCACTAGTAGGAGTGAGAAAAACATCACGGGGTGGTGCGCATTGTATGGGTGTGTGTTACATTACATTCACTAGTAGGAGTGAGAAAAACATCACGGGGTGGTGTGAATCGGAGGGTCTGAATTAGGATAGGCAGTGAGTGGCAATGAAAGATGGAGAAAAGCACCGCGGGTCCGTCAGCATGGGGAGGTCAGGGAACATGCAGTGGCAAAGTAGAATAGGTTTCTGAAAAACATAGCGGGGTGGTGCGCATTGTATGGGTGTGTGTTACATTACATTCACTAGTAGGAGTGAGAAAAACACGGGTTGGTGCGCATTGTATGGATGTGTGTTACATTACATTCACTAGTAGGAGTGAGAAAAACATCACGGGGTGGTGTGAATCGGAGGGTCTGAATTAGGATAGGCAGTGAGTGGCAATGTAGAATGGAGAAAAGCACCGAGGGGTGGTCAGCATGGGGAGGTCAGGGAACATGCAGTGGCAATGTAAGATAGGCTTCTGAAAAACATCGCGGGGTGGTGCGCATTGTATGGGTGTGTGTTACATTACATTCACTAGTAGGAGTGAGAAAAACATCATGGGGTGGTGCGCATTGTATGGGTGTGTGTTACATTACATTCACTATTAGGAGTGAGAAAAACAGCACGGGGTGGTGTGAATCAGAGGGTCTGAATTAGGATAGGCAGTGAGTGGCAATGTCGGATGGAGAAATGCACCGCGGGGTGGTCAGCGTGGGGAGGTCAGGGAACATGCATTGGCAATGGAGGACAGGTTTCTGAAAAACATCGCGGGGTGGTGCGCATTGTATGGGTGTGTGTTACATTACATTCACTAGTAGGAGTGAGAAAAACATCACGGGGTGGTGCGCATGGTATGGGTGTGTGTTACATTACATTCACTAGTAGGAGTGAGAAAAACATCACGGGGTGCTGCGCATTGTATGGGTGTGTGTTACACTACATTCACTAGTAGGAGTGAGAAAAACATCACGCGGTGGTGTGAATCGGAGGGTCTGAATTAGGATAGGCAGTGAGTGGCAATGAAGGATGGAGAAAAGCACCGCGGGTCCGTCACCATGGGGAGGTCAGGGAACATGCACTGGCAAAGTAGAATAGGTTTCTGAAAAACATAGCGGGGTGGTGCGCATTGTATGGGTGTGTGTTACATTACATTCACTAGTAGGAGTGAGAAAAACATCACGGGGTGGTGTGAATCAGAGGGACTGATTTAGGATAGGCAGTGAGTGGCAATGTCGGATGGAGAAAAACACCGCGGGGTGGTCAGCATGGGGAGGTCAGGGAACATGCAGTGGCAATGTAGGATAGGTTTCTGAAAAACATCGCGGGGTGGTGGGCATTGTATGGGTGTGTGTTACATTACATTCACTAGTAGGAGTGAGAAAAACATCACCAGGTGGTGCGCATTGTATGGGTGTGTGTTACATTACATTCACTAGTAGGAGTGAGCAAAACATCACGGGGTGGTGTGAATCGGAGAGTCTGAATTAGGATAGGCACTGAGTGGCAATGTAGGATGGAGAAAAGCACCACGGGGTGGTCAGCATGGGGAGGTCAGGGAACATGAAGTGGCAATGTAGGATAGTTTTCTGAAAAACATCGCGGGGTGGTGCGCATTGTATGGGTGTGTGTTACATTACATTCACTACTAGGAGTGAGAAAAACATCACGGGGTGGTTCGCATTGTATGGGTGTGTGTTACATTACATTCACTAGTAGGAGTGAGAAAAACATCACGGGGTGGTGTGAATCGGAGGCTCTGAATTAGGATAGGCAGTGAGTGGCAATATAGGATGGAGAAAAGCACCACGGGGTGGTCAGCATGGGGAGGTCAGGGAACATGAAGTGGCAATGTAGGATAGTTTTCTGAAAAACATCGCGGGGTGGTGCGCATTGTATGGGTGTGTGTTACATTACATTCACTACTAGGAGTGAGAAAAACATCACGGGGTGGTTCGCATTGTATGGGTGTGTGTTACATTACATTCACTAGTAGGAGTGAGAAAAACATCACGGGGTTGTGTGAATCAGAGGGTCTGAATTAGGATAGGCAGTGAGTGGCAATGTAGGATGGAGAAAAGCACCGCGCGGCGGTCACCATGGGAAGGTCAGGGAACATGCAGTGGCAATGTAGGATAGGTTTCTGAAAAACATCGTGGGGTGGTGCGCATTGTATGGGTGTGGGTTACATTACATTCACTAGTAGGAGTGAGAAAAACATCACGTGGTGGTGCGCATTGTATGGGTGTGTGTTACATTACATTCAATTGTAGGAGTCAGAAAAACATCACGGGGTGTTGCGCATTGTATGGGTGTGTGTTACATTACATTCACTAGTAGGAGTGAAAAAAAAACATCACGGGGTGGTGCGCATTGTATGGGTGTGTGTTACATTACATTCACTAGTAGGAGTGAGAAAAACATCACGGGGTGGTGCGCATTGTATGGGTGTGTGTTACATTACATTCACTAGTAGGAGTGAGAAAAACATCACGGGGTGGTGTGAATCGGAGGGTCTGAATTAGGATAGGCAGTGAGTGGCAATGAAAGATGGAGAAAAGCACCGCGGGTCCGTCAGCATGGGGAGGTCAGGGAACATGCAGTGGCAAAGTAGAATAGGTTTCTGAAAAACATAGCGGGGTGGTGCGCATTGTATGGGTGTGTGTTACATTACATTCACTAGTAGGAGTGAGAAAAACACGGGTTGGTGCGCATTGTATGGATGTGTGTTACATTACATTCACTAGTAGGAGTGAGAAAAACATCACGGGGTGGTGTGAATCGGAGGGTCTGAATTAGGATAGGCAGTGAGTGGCAATGTAGAATGGAGAAAAGCACCGAGGGGTGGTCAGCATGGGGAGGTCAGGGAACATGCAGTGGCAATGTAAGATAGGCTTCTGAAAAACATCGCGGGGTGGTGCGCATTGTATGGGTGTGTGTTACATTACATTCACTAGTAGGAGTGAGAAAAACATCATGGGGTGGTGCGCATTGTATGGGTGTGTGTTACATTACATTCACTATTAGGAGTGAGAAAAACAGCACGGGGTGGTGTGAATCGGAGGGTCTGAATTAGGATAGGCAGTGAGTGGCAATGTCGGATGGAGAAATGCACCGCGGGGTGGTCAGCGTGGGGAGGTCAGGGAACATGCATTCGCAATGGAGGACAGGTTTCTGAAAAACATCGCGGGGTGGTGCGCATTGTATGGGTGTGTGTTACATTACATTCACTAGTAGGAGTGAGAAAAACATCACGGGGTGGTGCGCATGGTATGGGTGTGTGTTACATTACATTCACTAGTAGGAGTGAGAAAAACATCACGCGGTGGTGCGCATTGTATGGGTGTGTGTTACATTACATTCACTAGTAGGAGTGAGAAAAACATCACGGGGTGGTGTGAATCAGAGGGTCTGAATTAGGACAGGCCGTGAGTGTCAATGTAGGATGGAGAAAAGCACCGCGGGGTGGTCAGCATGGGGAGGTCAGGGAACATGCAGTGGCAATGTAGGATAGGTTTCTGAAAAACATCGCGGGGTGGTGCGCATTGTATGGGTGTGTGTTACATTACATTCACTACTAGGAGAGAGTAAAACATCACGGGGTGGGTCGCATTGTATGAGTGTGTGTTACATTACATTCACTAGTAGGAGTGAGAAAAACATCACGGGGTGGTGTGAATCAGAGGGTCTGAATTAGGATAGGCAGTGAGTGGCAATGTAGGATGGAGAAAAGCACCGCGCGGCGGTCACCATGGGGAGGTCAGGGAACATGCAGTGGCAATGTAGGATAGGTTTCTGAAAAACATCGTGGGGTAGTGCGCATTGTATGTGTGTGTGTTACATTACATTCACTAGTAGGAGTGAGAAAAACATCACCAGGTGGTGCGCATTGTATGGGTGACTGTTACATTACATTCACTAGAAGGAGTGAGAAAAACATCACGGGGTGGTGTGAATCAGAGGGTCTGAATTAGGATAGGCAGTGAGTGGCAATGTAGGATGGAGAAAAGCACCGCGGGTTGGTCAGCATGGGGAGGTCAGGGAACATGCAGTGGCAATGTACGATAGGTTTCTGAAAAACATCGTGTGGTGGTGCGCATTGTATGGGTGTGTGTTACATTACATTCACTAGTAGGAGTGAGAAAAACACGGGTTGGTGCGCATTGTATGGATGTCTGTTACATTACATTCACTAGTAGCAGTGAGAAAAACATCACGGGGTGGTGTGAATCGGAGGGTCTGAATTAGGATAGGCAGTGAGTGGCAATGTCGGATGGAGAAAAGCACCGCGGGGTGGTCAGCATGGGGAGGTCAGGGAACATGCATTGGCAATGTAGGATAGGTTTCTGAAAAACATCGCGGAGTGGTGCGCATTGTATGGGTGTGTGTTACATTACATTCACTAGTAGGAGTGAGAAAAAGATCACGGGGTGGTTCTCATTGTATGGGTCTGTGTTACATTACATTCAATAGTAGGAGTGAGCAAAACATCACGGGGTGGTGTGAATCGGAGGGTCTGAATTAGGATAGGCACTGAGTGGCAATGTAGGATGGAGAAAAGCACCGCGGGGTGGTCAGCATGGGGAGGTCAGGCAACATGCAGTGGCAATGTAGGATAGGTTTCTGAAAAACATCGCGGGGTGGTGCACATTGTATGGGTGTGTGTTACATTACATTCACTAGTAGGAGTGAGAAAAACATCACGGGGTGGTGCGCATTGTATGGGTGTGTGTTACATTACATTCACTAGTTGGAGTGAGAAAAACATCACGGGGTGGTGTGAATCGGAGGGTCTGAATTAGGATAGGCAGTGAGTGGCAATGTAGGATGGAGAAAAGCACCGCGGGGTGGTCAGCATGGCAGGTCAGGGAACATGCAGTGGCAATGTAGGATAGGTTTCTGAAAAACATCGCGGGGTGGTGCGCATTGTATGGGTGTGTGTTACATTACATTCACTAGTAGGAGTGAGAAAAACATCACGGGTTGGTGCGCATTGTATGGATGTGTGTTACATTACATTCACTAGTAGAAGTGAGAAAAACATCACAGGAGGGTGTGAATCTGAGGCTCTGAATTAGGATAGGCAGTGAGTGGCAATGATGGATGGAGAAAAGCACCGCGTCGTGCTGAGCATGGGGAAGTCAGGGAACATGCAGTGGCAATGTAGGATAGGTTTCTGAAAAACATCGCGGGGTGGTGCGCATTGTATGGGTGTGTGTTACATTACATTCACTAGTAGGAGTGAGAAAAACATCACGGGTTGGTGCGCATTGTATGGATGTGTGTTACATTACATTCACTAGTAGAAGTGAGAAAAACATCACAGTGGGGTGTGAATCGGAGGCTCTGAATTAGGATAGGCAGTGAGTGGCAATATAGGATGGAGAAAAGCACCACGGGGTGTTCAGCATGGGGAGGTCAGGGAACATGAAGTGGCAATGTAGGATAGTTTTCTGAAAAACATCGCGGGGTGGTGCGCATTGTATGGGTGTGTGTTACATTACATTCACTACTAGGAGTGAGAAAAACATCACGGGGTGGTTCGCATTGTATGGGTGTGTGTTACATTACATTCACTAGTAGGAGTGAGAAAAACATCACGGGGTGGTGTGAATCAGAGGGTCTGAATTAGGATAGGCAGTGAGTGGCAATGTAGGATGGAGAAAAGCACCGCGCGGCGGTCACCATGGGGAGGTCAGGGAACATGCAGTGGCAATGTAGGATAGGTTTCTGAAAAACATCGTGGGGTGGTGCGCATTGTATGGGTGTGGGTTACATTACATTCACTAGTAGGAGTGAGAAAAACATCACGTGGTGGTGCGCATTGTATGGGTGTGTGTTACATTACATTCACTAGTAGGAGTCAGAAAAACATCACGGGGTGTTGCGCATTGTATGGGTGTGTGTTACATTACATTCACAAGTAGGAGTGAGAAAAACATCACGGGGTGGTGCGCATTGTATGGGTGTGTGTTACATTACATTCACTAGTAGGAGTGAGAAAAACATCACGGGGTGGTGCGCATTGTATGGGTGTGTGTTACATTACATTCACTAGTAGGAGTGAGAAAAACATCATGGGTGGTGTGAATCGGAGGGTCTGAATTAGGATAGGCAGTGAGTGGCAATGAAGGATGGAGAAAAGCACCGCGGGTCCGTCAGCATGGGGAGGTCAGGGAACATGCAGTGGCAAAGTAGAATAGGTTTCTGAAAAACATAGCGGGGTGGTGCGCATTGTATGGGTGTGTGTTACATTATATTCACTAGTAGGAGTGAGAAAAACATCACGGGGTGGTGTGAATCAGAGGGTCTGATTTAGGATAGGCAGTGAGTGGCAATGTCGGATGGAGAAAAACACCGCGGGGTGGTCAGCATGGGGAGGTCAGGGAACATGCAGTGGCAATGTAGGATAGGTTTCTGAAAAACATCGCGGGGTGGTGGGCATTGTATGGGTGTGTGTTACATTACATTCACTAGTAGGAGTGAGAAAAACATCACCAGGTGGTGCGCATTGTATGGGTGTGTGTTACATTACATTCACTAGTAGGAGTGAGCAAAACATCACGGGGTGGTGTGAATCGGACGGTCTGAATTAGGATAGGCACTGAGTGGCAATGTAGGATGGAGAAAAGCACCGCGGGGTGGTCAGCATGGGGAGGTCAGGCAACATGCACTGGCAATGTAGGATAGGTTTCTGAAAAACATCGCGGGGTGGTGCGCATTGTATGGGTGTGTGTTACATTACATTCACTAGTAGGAGTGAGAAAAACATCACGGGGTGGTGCGCATTGTATGGGTGTGTGTTACATTACATTGACTAGTAAAAGTGAGAAAAATATCACGGGGTGGTGTGAATCGGAGAGTCTGAATTAGGATAGGCAGTGAGTGGCAATGTAGGATGGAGAAAAGCACCGCGGGGTGGTCAGCGTGGCAGGTCAGGGAACATGCAGTGGCAATGTAGGATAGGTTTCTGAAAAACATCGCGGGGTGGTGCACATTGTATGTGTGGGTGTTACATTACATTCACTAATAGGAGTGAGAAAAAAATCACGGGGTGGTGTGAAACGGAGGGTCTGAATTAGGATAGGCAGTGAGTGGCAATGAAGGATGGAGAAAAGCACCGTGTCGTACTCAGCATGGGGAAGTCAGGGAACATGCAGTGGCAATGTAGGATAGGTTTCTGAAAAACATCGCGGGGTGGTGCGCATTGTATAGGTGTGTATTACATTACATTCACGAGTAGGAGTGAGAAAAACATCACGGGTTGGTGCGCATTGTATTGATGTGTGTTACATTACATTCACTAGTAGAAGTGAGAAAAACATCACAGGGTGGTGTGAATCGGAGGGTCTGAATTAGGATAGGCAGTGAGTGGCAATGTAGGATGGAGAAAAGCACCGCGGGGTGGTCAGCATGGGGAGGTCAGGGAACATGAAGTGGCAATGTAGGATAGTTTTCTGAAAAACATCGCGGGGTGGTGCGCATTGTATGGGTGTGTGTTACATTACATTCACTACTAGGAGTGAGAAAAACATCACGGGGTGGTTCGCATTGTATGGGTGTGTGTTACATTACATTCACTAGTAGGAGTGAGAAAAACATCACGGGGTGGTGTGAATCAGAGGGTCTGAATTAGGATAGGCAGTGAGTGGAAATGTAGGATGGAGAAAAGCACCGCGCGGCGGTCACCATGGGGAGGTCAGGGAACATGCAGTGGCAATGTAGGATAGGTTTCTGAAAAACATCGTGGGGTGGTGCGCATTGTATGGGTGTGCGTTACATTACATTCACTAGTAGGAGTGAGAAAAACATCACGTGGTGGTGCGCATTGTATGGGTGTGTGTTACATTACATTCACTAGTAGGAGTCAGAAAAACATCACGGGGTGTTGCGCATTGTATGGGTGTGTGTTCCATTACATTCACTAGTAGGAGTGAGAAAAACATCACGGGGTGGTGCGCATTGTATGGGTGTGTGTTACATTACATTCACTAGTAGGAGTGAGAAAAACATCACGGGGTGGTGCGCATTGTATGGGTGTGTGTTACACTACATTCACTAGTAGGAGTGAGAAAAACATCACGGGGTGGTGTGAATCGGAGGGTCTGAATTAGGATAGGCAGTGAGTGGCAATAAAGGATGGAGAAAAGCACCGCGGGTCCGTCAGCATGGGGAGGTCAGGGAACATGCACTGGCAAAGTAGAATAGGTTTCTGAAAAACATAGTGGGGTGGTGCGCATTGTATGGGTGTGTGTTACATTACATTCACTAGTAGGAGTGAGAAAAACATCACGGGGTGGTGTGAATCAGAGGGTCTGATTTAGGATAGGCAGTGAGTGGCAATGTCGGATGGAGAAAAACACCGCGGGGTGGTCAGCATGGGGAGGTCAGGGAACATGCAGTGGCAATGTAGGATAGGTTTCTGAAAAACATCGCGGGGTGGTGGGCATTGTATGGGTGTGTGTTACATTACATTCACTAGTAGGAGTGAGAAAAACATCACCAGGTGGTGCGCATTGTATGGGTGTGTGTTACATTACATTCACTAGTAGGAGTGAGCAAAACATCACGGGGTGGTGTGAATCGGAGAGTCTGAATTAGGATAGGCACTGAGTGGCAATGTAGGATGGAGAAAAGCACCACGGGGTGGTCAGCATGGGGAGGTCAGGGAACATGAAGTGGCAATGTAGGATAGTTTTCTGAAAAACATCGCGGGGTGGTGCGCATTGTATGGGTGTGTGTTACATTACATTCACTACTAGGAGTGAGAAAAACATCACGGGGTGGTTCGCATTGTATGGGTGTGTGTTACATTACATTCACTAGTAGGAGTGAGAAAAACATCACGGGGTGGTGTGAATCGGAGGCACTGAATTAGGATAGGCAGTGAGTGGCAATATAGGATGGAGAAAAGCACCACGGGGTGGTCAGCATGGGGAGGTCAGGGAACATGAAGTGGCAATGTAGGATAGTTTTCTGAAAAACATCGCGGGGTGGTGCGCATTGTATGGGTGTGTGTTACATTACATTCACTACTAGGAGTGAGAAAAACATCACGGGGTGGTTCGCATTGTATGGGTGTGTGTTACATTACATTCACTAGTAGGAGTGAGAAAAACATCACGGGGTGGTGTGAATCAGAGGGTCTGAATTAGGGTAGGCAGTGAGTGGCAATGTAGGATGGAGAAAAGCACCACGCGGCGGTCACCATGGGGAGGTCAAGGAACATGCAGTGGCAATGTAGGATAGGTTTCTGAAAAACATCGTGGGGTGGTGCGCATTGTATGGGTGTGGGTTACATTACATTCACTAGTAGGAGTGAGAAAAACATCACGTGGTGGTTCGCATTGTATGGGTGTGTGTTACATTACATTCAATAGTAGGAGTCAGAAAAACATCACGGGGTGTTGCGCATTGTATGGGTGTGTGTTACATTACATTCACTAGTAGGAGTGAGAAAAACATCACGGGGTGGTGCGCATTGTATGGGTGTGTGTTACATTACATTCACTAGTAGGAGTCAGAAAAACATCACGGGGTGGTGCGCATTGTATGGGTGTGTGTTACATTACATTCACTAGTAGGAGTGAGAAAAACATCACGGGGTGGTGTGAATCGGAGGGTCTGAATTAGGATAGGCAGTGAGTGGCAATGAAAGATGGAGAAAAGCACCGCGGGTCCGTCAGCATGGGGAGGTCAGGGAACATGCAGTGGCAAAGTAGAATAGGTTTCTGAAAAACATAGCGGGGTGGTGCGCATTGTTTGGGTGTGTGTTACATTACATTCACTAGTAGGAGTGAGAAAAACATCACGGGGTGGTGTGAATCAGAGGGTCTGATTTAGGATAGGCAGTGAGTAGCAATGTCGGATGGAGAAAAACACCGCGGGGTGGTCAGCATGGGGAGGTCAGGGAACATGCAGTGGCAATGTAGGGTAGGTTTCTGAAAAACATCGCGGGGTGGTGGGCATTGTATGGGTGTGTGTTACATTACATTCACTAGTAGGAGTGAGAAAAACATCACCAGGTGGTGCGCATTGTATGGGTGTGTGTTACAATACATTCACTAGTAGGAGTGAGCAAAACATCACGGGGTGGTGTGAATCGGAGGGTCTGAATTAGGATAGGCACTGAGTGGCAATGTAGGATGGAGAAATGCACCGCGGGGTGGTCAGCATGGGGAGGTCAGGCAACATGCAGTGGCAATGTAGGATAGGTTTCCGAAAAACATCGCGGGGTTGTGCGCATTGTATGGGTGTGTGTTACATTACATTCACTAGTAGGAGTGAGAAAAACATCATGGGGTGGTGCGCATTGTATGGGTGTGTGTTACGTTACATTCACTAGTAAGAGTGAGAAAAACATCACGAGGTGGTGCGCATTGTATGGGTGTGTGTTACATTACATTCCCTAGTAGGTGTGAAAAAAACATCACGGGGTGGTGTGAATTGGAGGGTCTGAATTAGGATCGGGAGTGAGTGGCAATATAGGATGGAGAAAAGCACCGCGGGGTGGTGAGCATGGGGAGGTCAGGGAACATGCAGTGGCAATGTAGGATAGGTTTCTGAAAAACATCGCGGGGTGGTGCGCATTGTATGGGTGTGTGTTACATTACATTCACTAGTAGGAGTGAGAAAAACATCACGGGGTGGTGCGCATTGTATGGGTGTGTGTTACATTACATTGACTAGTAAAAGTGAGAAAAATATCACGGGGTGGTGTGAATCGGAGAGTCTGAATTAGGATAGGCAGTGAGTGGCAATGTAGGATGGAGAAAAGCACCGCGGGGTGGTCAGCGTGGCAGGTCAGGGAACATGCAGTGGCAATGTAGGATAGGTTTCTGAAAAACATCGCGGGGTGGTGCACATTGTATGTGTGGGTGTTACATTACATTCACTAATAGGAGTGAGAAAAACATCACGGGGTGGTGTGAAACGGAGGGTCTGAATTAGGATAGGCAGTGAATGGCAATGAAGGATGGAGAAAAGCACCGCGTCGTGCTCAGCATGGGGAAGTCAGGGAACATGCAGTGGCAATGTAGGATAGGTTTCTGAAAAACATCGCGGGGTGGTGCGCATTGTATAGGTGTGTATTACATTACATTCATGAGTAGGAGTGAGAAAAACATCACGGGTTGGTGCGCATTGTATTGATGTGTGTTACATTACATTCACTAGTAGAAGTGAGAAAAACATCACAGGGTGGTGTGAATCGGAGGGTCTGAATTAGGATAGGCAGTGAGTGGCAATGTAGGATGGAGAAAAGCACCGCGGGGTGGTCAGCATGGGGAGGTCAGGGACCATGAAGTGGCAATGTAGGATAGTTTTCTGAAAAACATCGCGGGGTGGTGCGCATTGTATGGGTGTGTGTTACATTACATTCACTACTAGGAGTGAGAAAAACATCACGGGGTGGTTCGCATTGTATGGGTGTGTGTTACATTACATTCAGTAGTAGGAGTGAGAAAAACATCACGGGGTGGTGTGAATCAGAGGGTCTGAATTAGGATAGGCAGTGAGTGGCAATGTAGGATGGAGAAAAGCACCGCGCAGCGGTCACCATGGGGAGGTCAGGGAACATGCAGTGGCAATGTAGGATAGGTTTCTGAAAAACATCGTGGGGTGGTGCGCATTGTATGGATGTGGGTTACATTACATTCACTAGTAGGAGTGAGAAAAACATCACGTGGTGGTGCGCATTGTATGGGTGTGTGTTACATTACATTCACTAGTAGGAGTCAGAAAAACATCACGGGGTGTTGCGCATTGTATGGGTGTGTGTTACATTACATTCACTAGTAGGAGTGAGAAAAACATCACGGGGTGGTGCGCATTGTATGGGTGTGTGTTACATTACATTCACTAGTAGGAGTGAGAAAAACATCACCAGGTGGTGCGCATTGTATGGGTGTGTGTTACATTACATTCACTAGTAGGAGTGAGCAAAACATCACGGGGTGGTGTGAATCGGACGGTCTGAATTAGGATAGGCACTGAGTGGCAATGTAGGATGGAGAAAAGCACCGCGGGGTGGTCAGCATGGGGAGGTCAGGCAACATGCACTGGCAATGTAGGATAGGTTTCTGAAAAACATCGCGGGGTGGTGCGCATTGTATGGGTGTGTGTTACATTACATTCACTAGTAGGAGTGAGAAAAACATCACGGGGTGGTGCGCATTGTATGGGTGTGTGTTACATTACATTGACTAGTAAAAGTGAGAAAAATATCACGGGGTGGTGTGAATCGGAGAGTCTGAATTAGGATAGGCAGTGAGTGGCAATGTAGGATGGAGAAAAGCACCGCGGGGTGGTCAGCGTGGCAGGTCAGGGAACATGCAGTGGCAATGTAGGATAGGTTTCTGAAAAACATCGCGGGGTGGTGCACATTGTATGTGTGGGTGTTACATTACATTCACTAATAGGAGTGAGAAAAAAATCACGGGGTGGTGTGAAACGGAGGGTCTGAATTAGGATAGGCAGTGAGTGGCAATGAAGGATGGAGAAAAGCACCGTGTCGTACTCAGCATGGGGAAGTCAGGGAACATGCAGTGGCAATGTAGGATAGGTTTCTGAAAAACATCGCGGGGTGGTGCGCATTGTATAGGTGTGTATTACATTACATTCACGAGTAGGAGTGAGAAAAACATCACGGGTTGGTGCGCATTGTATTGATGTGTGTTACATTACATTCACTAGTAGAAGTGAGAAAAACATCACAGGGTGGTGTGAATCGGAGGGTCTGAATTAGGATAGGCAGTGAGTGGCAATGTAGGATGGAGAAAAGCACCGCGGGGTGGTCAGCATGGGGAGGTCAGGGAACATGAAGTGGCAATGTAGGATAGTTTTCTGAAAAACATCGCGGGGTGGTGCGCATTGTATGGGTGTGTGTTACATTACATTCACTACTAGGAGTGAGAAAAACATCACGGGGTGGTTCGCATTGTATGGGTGTGTGTTACATTACATTCACTAGTAGGAGTGAGAAAAACATCACGGGGTGGTGTGAATCAGAGGGTCTGAATTAGGATAGGCAGTGAGTGGAAATGTAGGATGGAGAAAAGCACCGCGCGGCGGTCACCATGGGGAGGTCAGGGAACATGCAGTGGCAATGTAGGATAGGTTTCTGAAAAACATCGTGGGGTGGTGCGCATTGTATGGGTGTGCGTTACATTACATTCACTAGTAGGAGTGAGAAAAACATCACGTGGTGGTGCGCATTGTATGGGTGTGTGTTACATTACATTCACTAGTAGGAGTCAGAAAAACATCACGGGGTGTTGCGCATTGTATGGGTGTGTGTTCCATTACATTCACTAGTAGGAGTGAGAAAAACATCACGGGGTGGTGCGCATTGTATGGGTGTGTGTTACATTACATTCACTAGTAGGAGTGAGAAAAACATCACGGGGTGGTGCGCATTGTATGGGTGTGTGTTACACTACATTCACTAGTAGGAGTGAGAAAAACATCACGGGGTGGTGTGAATCGGAGGGTCTGAATTAGGATAGGCAGTGAGTGGCAATAAAGGATGGAGAAAAGCACCGCGGGTCCGTCAGCATGGGGAGGTCAGGGAACATGCACTGGCAAAGTAGAATAGGTTTCTGAAAAACATAGTGGGGTGGTGCGCATTGTATGGGTGTGTGTTACATTACATTCACTAGTAGGAGTGAGAAAAACATCACGGGGTGGTGTGAATCAGAGGGTCTGATTTAGGATAGGCAGTGAGTGGCAATGTCGGATGGAGAAAAACACCGCGGGGTGGTCAGCATGGGGAGGTCAGGGAACATGCAGTGGCAATGTAGGATAGGTTTCTGAAAAACATCGCGGGGTGGTGGGCATTGTATGGGTGTGTGTTACATTACATTCACTAGTAGGAGTGAGAAAAACATCACCAGGTGGTGCGCATTGTATGGGTGTGTGTTACATTACATTCACTAGTAGGAGTGAGCAAAACATCACGGGGTGGTGTGAATCGGAGAGTCTGAATTAGGATAGGCACTGAGTGGCAATGTAGGATGGAGAAAAGCACCACGGGGTGGTCAGCATGGGGAGGTCAGGGAACATGAAGTGGCAATGTAGGATAGTTTTCTGAAAAACATCGCGGGGTGGTGCGCATTGTATGGGTGTGTGTTACATTACATTCACTACTAGGAGTGAGAAAAACATCACGGGGTGGTTCGCATTGTATGGGTGTGTGTTACATTACATTCACTAGTAGGAGTGAGAAAAACATCACGGGGTGGTGTGAATCGGAGGCACTGAATTAGGATAGGCAGTGAGTGGCAATATAGGATGGAGAAAAGCACCACGGGGTGGTCAGCATGGGGAGGTCAGGGAACATGAAGTGGCAATGTAGGATAGTTTTCTGAAAAACATCGCGGGGTGGTGCGCATTGTATGGGTGTGTGTTACATTACATTCACTACTAGGAGTGAGAAAAACATCACGGGGTGGTTCGCATTGTATGGGTGTGTGTTACATTACATTCACTAGTAGGAGTGAGAAAAACATCACGGGGTGGTGTGAATCAGAGGGTCTGAATTAGGGTAGGCAGTGAGTGGCAATGTAGGATGGAGAAAAGCACCACGCGGCGGTCACCATGGGGAGGTCAAGGAACATGCAGTGGCAATGTAGGATAGGTTTCTGAAAAACATCGTGGGGTGGTGCGCATTGTATGGGTGTGGGTTACATTACATTCACTAGTAGGAGTGAGAAAAACATCACGTGGTGGTTCGCATTGTATGGGTGTGTGTTACATTACATTCAATAGTAGGAGTCAGAAAAACATCACGGGGTGTTGCGCATTGTATGGGTGTGTGTTACATTACATTCACTAGTAGGAGTGAGAAAAACATCACGGGGTGGTGCGCATTGTATGGGTGTGTGTTACATTACATTCACTAGTAGGAGTCAGAAAAACATCACGGGGTGGTGCGCATTGTATGGGTGTGTGTTACATTACATTCACTAGTAGGAGTGAGAAAAACATCACGGGGTGGTGTGAATCGGAGGGTCTGAATTAGGATAGGCAGTGAGTGGCAATGAAAGATGGAGAAAAGCACCGCGGGTCCGTCAGCATGGGGAGGTCAGGGAACATGCAGTGGCAAAGTAGAATAGGTTTCTGAAAAACATAGCGGGGTGGTGCGCATTGTTTGGGTGTGTGTTACATTACATTCACTAGTAGGAGTGAGAAAAACATCACGGGGTGGTGTGAATCAGAGGGTCTGATTTAGGATAGGCAGTGAGTAGCAATGTCGGATGGAGAAAAACACCGCGGGGTGGTCAGCATGGGGAGGTCAGGGAAC
Organism: Cavia porcellus; assembly: GCF_034190915.1. Taxonomy (NCBI): domain Eukaryota; kingdom Metazoa; phylum Chordata; class Mammalia; order Rodentia; family Caviidae; genus Cavia; species Cavia porcellus. The sequence continues at coordinate 186,273 of NW_026947746.1, read as the reverse complement.
ATGCAGTGGCAATGTAGGGTAGGTTTCTGAAAAACATCGCGGGGTGGTGGGCATTGTATGGGTGTGTGTTACATTACATTCACTAGTAGGAGTGAGAAAAACATCACCAGGTGGTGCGCATTGTATGGGTGTGTGTTACAATACATTCACTAGTAGGAGTGAGCAAAACATCACGGGGTGGTGTGAATCGGAGGGTCTGAATTAGGATAGGCACTGAGTGGCAATGTAGGATGGAGAAATGCACCGCGGGGTGGTCAGCATGGGGAGGTCAGGCAACATGCAGTGGCAATGTAGGATAGGTTTCCGAAAAACATCGCGGGGTTGTGCGCATTGTATGGGTGTGTGTTACATTACATTCACTAGTAGGAGTGAGAAAAACATCATGGGGTGGTGCGCATTGTATGGGTGTGTGTTACGTTACATTCACTAGTAAGAGTGAGAAAAACATCACGAGGTGGTGCGCATTGTATGGGTGTGTGTTACATTACATTCCCTAGTAGGTGTGAAAAAAACATCACGGGGTGGTGTGAATTGGAGGGTCTGAATTAGGATCGGGAGTGAGTGGCAATATAGGATGGAGAAAAGCACCGCGGGGTGGTGAGCATGGGGAGGTCAGGGAACATGCAGTGGCAATGTAGGATAGGTTTCTGAAAAACATCGCGGGGTGGTGCGCATTGTATGGGTGTGTGTTACATTACATTCACTAGTAGGAGTGAGAAAAACATCACGGGGTGGTGCGCATTGTATGGGTGTGTGTTACATTACATTGACTAGTAAAAGTGAGAAAAATATCACGGGGTGGTGTGAATCGGAGAGTCTGAATTAGGATAGGCAGTGAGTGGCAATGTAGGATGGAGAAAAGCACCGCGGGGTGGTCAGCGTGGCAGGTCAGGGAACATGCAGTGGCAATGTAGGATAGGTTTCTGAAAAACATCGCGGGGTGGTGCACATTGTATGTGTGGGTGTTACATTACATTCACTAATAGGAGTGAGAAAAACATCACGGGGTGGTGTGAAACGGAGGGTCTGAATTAGGATAGGCAGTGAATGGCAATGAAGGATGGAGAAAAGCACCGCGTCGTGCTCAGCATGGGGAAGTCAGGGAACATGCAGTGGCAATGTAGGATAGGTTTCTGAAAAACATCGCGGGGTGGTGCGCATTGTATAGGTGTGTATTACATTACATTCATGAGTAGGAGTGAGAAAAACATCACGGGTTGGTGCGCATTGTATTGATGTGTGTTACATTACATTCACTAGTAGAAGTGAGAAAAACATCACAGGGTGGTGTGAATCGGAGGGTCTGAATTAGGATAGGCAGTGAGTGGCAATGTAGGATGGAGAAAAGCACCGCGGGGTGGTCAGCATGGGGAGGTCAGGGACCATGAAGTGGCAATGTAGGATAGTTTTCTGAAAAACATCGCGGGGTGGTGCGCATTGTATGGGTGTGTGTTACATTACATTCACTACTAGGAGTGAGAAAAACATCACGGGGTGGTTCGCATTGTATGGGTGTGTGTTACATTACATTCAGTAGTAGGAGTGAGAAAAACATCACGGGGTGGTGTGAATCAGAGGGTCTGAATTAGGATAGGCAGTGAGTGGCAATGTAGGATGGAGAAAAGCACCGCGCAGCGGTCACCATGGGGAGGTCAGGGAACATGCAGTGGCAATGTAGGATAGGTTTCTGAAAAACATCGTGGGGTGGTGCGCATTGTATGGATGTGGGTTACATTACATTCACTAGTAGGAGTGAGAAAAACATCACGTGGTGGTGCGCATTGTATGGGTGTGTGTTACATTACATTCACTAGTAGGAGTCAGAAAAACATCACGGGGTGTTGCGCATTGTATGGGTGTGTGTTACATTACATTCACTAGTAGGAGTGAGAAAAACATCACGGGGTGGTGCGCATTGTATGGGTGTGTGTTACATTACATTCACTAGTAGGAGTGAGAAAAACATCACGGGGTGGTGCGCATTGTATGGGTGTGTGTTACATTACATTCACTAGTAGGAGTGAGAAAAACATCACGGGGTGGTGTGAATCGGAGGGTCTGAATTAGGATAGGCAGTGAGTGGCAATGAAGGATGGAGAAAAGCACCGCGGGTCCGTCAGCATGGGGAGGTCAGGGAACATGCAGTGGCAAAGTAGAATAGGTTTCTGAAAAACATAGCGGGGTGGTGCGCATTGTATGGGTGTGTGTTACATTACATTCACTAGTAGGAGTGAGAAAAACATCACGGGGTGGTGTGAATCAGAGGGTCTGATTTAGGATAGGCAGTGAGTGGCAATGTCGGATGGAGAAAAACACCGCGGGGTGGTCAGCATGGGGAGGTCAGGGAACATGCAGTGGCAATGTAGGATAGGTTTCTGAAAAACATCGCGGGGTGGTGGGCATTGTATGGGTGTGTGTTACATTACATTCACTAGTAGGAGTGAGAAAAACATCACCAGGTGGTGCGCATTGTATGGGTGTGTGTTACATTACATTCACTAGTAGGAGTGAGCAAAACATCACGGGGTGGTGTGAATCGGAGATTCTGAATTAGGATAGGCACTGAGTGGCAATGTAGGATGGAGAAAAGCACCGCGGGGTGGTCAGAATGGGGAGGTCAGGCAACATGCAGTGGCAATGTAGGATAGGTTTCCGAAAAACATCGCGGGGTTGTGCGCATTGTATGGGTGTGTGTTACATTACATTCACTAGTAGGAGTGAGAAAAACATCATGGGGTGGTGCGCATTGTATGGGTGTGTGTTACATTACATTCACTAGTAAGAGTGAGAAAAACATCACGAGGTGGTGCGCATTGTATGGGTGTGTGTTACATTACATTCCCTAGTAGGTGTGAAAAAAACATCACGGGGTGGTGTGAATTGGAGGGTCTGAATTAGGATCGGCAGTGAGTGGCAATATAGGATGGAGAAAAGCACCGCGGGGTGGTGAGCATGGGGACGTCAGGGAACATGCAGTGGCAATGTAGGATAGGTTTCTGAAAAACCTCGCGGGGTGGTGCGCATTGTATTGGTGTGTGTTACATTACATTCACTAGTAGGAGTGAGAAAAACATCACGGGTTGGTGCGCATTGTATGGGTGTGTGTTACATTACATTGACTAGTAAAAGTGAGAAAAATATCACGGGGTGGTGTGAATCGGAGAGTCTGAATTAGGATAGGCAGTGAGTGGCAATGTAGGATGGAGAAAAGCACCGCGGGGTGGTCAGCGAGGCAGGTCAGGGAACATGCAGTGGCAATGTAGGATAGGTTTCTGAAAAACATCTCGGGGTGGTGCACATTGTATGTGTGGGTGTTACATTACATTCACTAATAGGAGTGAGAAAAACATCACGGGGTGGTGTGAAACGGAGGGTCTGAATTAGGATAGGCAGTGAGTGGCAATGAAGGATGGAGAAAAGCACCGCGTCGTGCTCAGCATGGGGAAGTCAGGGAACATGCAGTGGCAATGTAGGATAGGTTTCTGAAAAACATCGCGGGGTGGTGCGCATTGTATAGGTGTGTATTACATTACATTCACGAGTAGGAGTGAGAAAAACATCACGGGTTGGTGCGCATTGTATTGATGTGTGTTACATTACATTCACTAGTAGAAGTGAGAAAAACATCACAGGGTGGTGTGAATCGGAGGGTCTGAATTAGGATAGGCAGTGAGTGGCAATGTAGGATGGAGAAAAGCACCGCGGGGTGGTCAGCATGGGGAGGTCAGGGAACATGAAGTGGCAATGTAGGATAGTTTTCTGAAAAACATCGCAGGGTGGTGCGCATTGTATGGGTGTGTGTTACATTACATTCACTACTAGGAGTGAGAAAAACATCACGGCGTGGTTCGCATTGTATGGGTGTTTGTTACATTACATTCACTAGTAGGAGTGAGAAAAACATCACGGGGTGGTGTGAATCAGAGGGTCTGAATTAGGATAGGCAGTGACTGGCAATGTAGGATGTAGAAAAGCACCGCGCGGCGGTCACTATGGGGAGGTCAGGGAACATGCAGTGGCAATGTAGGATACGTTTCTGAAAAACATCGTGGGGTGGTGCGCTTTGGATGGGTGTGTGTTACATTACATTCACTAGTAGGAGTGAGAAAAGCATCACTGGGTGGTGCGCATTGTATGGATGTGTGTTACATTACATTCACTAGTAGGAGTGAGAAAAACATCACGGGGTGGTGTAAATCAGAGGGTCTGAATTAGGATAGGCAGTGAGTGGCAATGTAGGATGGAGAAAAGCACCGCGCGGCGGTCACCATGGGGAGGTCAGGGAACATGCAGTGGCAATGTAGGATAGGTTTCTTAAAAACATCGTGGGGTGGTGCGCATTGTATGGGTGTGGGTTATATTACATTCATTAGTAGGAGTCAGAAAAACATCACGTGGTGGTGCGCATTGTATGGGTGTGTGTTACATTACATTCACTAGTAGGAGTCAGAAAAACATCACGGGGTGTTGCGCATTGTATGGGTGTGTGTTACATTACATTCACTAGTAGGAGTGAGAAAAACATCACGGGGTGGTGCGCATTGTATTGATTTGTGTTACATTACATTCACTAGTAGAAGTGAGAAAAACATCACAGGGTGGTGTGAATCGGAGGGTCTGAATTAGGATAGGCAGTGAGTGGCAATGTAGGATGGAGAAAAGCACCGCGCGGCGGTCACCATGGGGAGGTCAGGGAACATGCAGTGGCAATGTAGGATAGGTTTCTGAAAAACATCGTGGGGTGGTGCGCATTGTATGGGTGTGGGTTACATTACATTCACTAGTAGGAGTGAGAAAAACATCACGGGGTGGTGCGCATTGTATGGGTGTGTGTTACATTACATTCACTAGTAGGAGTCAGAAAAACATCACGGGGTGTTGCGCATTGTATGGGTGTGTGTTACATTACATTCACTAGTAGGAGTGAGAAAAACATCACGGGGTGGTGCGCATTGTATGGGTGTGTGTTACATTACATTCACTAGTAGGAGTGAGAAAAACATCACGGGGTGGTGTGAATCGGAGGGTCTGAATTAGGATAGGCAGTGAGTGGCAATGAAGGATGGAGAAAAGCACCGCGGGTCCGTCAGCATGGGGAGGTCAGGGAACATGCAGTGGCAAAGTAGAATAGGTTTCTGAAAAACATAGCGGGGTGGTGGGAATTGTATGGGTGTGTGTTACATTACATTCACTAGTAGGAGTGAGAAAAACATCACCAGGTGGTGCGCATTGTATGGGTGTGTGTTACATTACATTCACTAGTAGGAGTGAGCAAAACATCACGGGGTGGTGTGAATCGGAGGGTCTGAATTAGGATTGGCACTGAGTGGCAATGTAGGATGGAGAAAAGCACCGCGGGGTGGTCAGCATGGGGAGGTCAGGCAACATGCAGTGGCAATGTAGGATAGGTTTCCGAAAAACATCGCGGGGTTGTGCGCATTGTATGGGTGTGTGTTACATTACATTCACTAGTAGGAGTGAGAAAAACATCATGGGGTGGTGCGCATTGTATGGGTGTGTGTTACATTACATTCACTAGTAAGAGTGAGAAAAACATCACGAGGTGGTGCGCATTGTATGGGTGTGTGTTACATTACATTCCCTAGTAGGTGTGAAAAAAACATCACGGGGTGGTGTGAATTGGAGGGTCTGAATTAGGATCGGCAGTGAGTGGCAATATAGGATGGAGAAAAGCACCGCGGGGTGGTCAGCATGGGGAGGTCAGGGAACATGCAGTGGCAATGTAGGATAGGTTTCTGAAAAACATCGCGGGGTGGTGCGCATGGTATGGGTGTGTGTTACATTACATTCACTAGTAGGAGTGAGAAAAACATCACGGGGTGGTGCGCATTGTATAGGTGTGTATTACATTACATTCACTAGTAGGAGTGAGAAAAACATCATTGGGTGGTGCGCATTGTATGGGTGTGTGTTACATTACATTCACTAGTAGGAGTGAAGAAAACATCACGGGGTGGTGTGAATCGGAGGGTCTGAATTAGGATAGGCAGTGAGTGGCAATGTAGGATGGAGAAAAGCACCGCGGGGTGGTCAGCATGGCAGGTCAGGGAACATGCAGTGGCAATTTAGGATAGGTTTCTGAAAAATATCGCGGGGTGGTGCACATTGTATGGGTGTGTGTTACATTACATTCACTAGTAGGAGTGAGAAAAACATCACGGGGTGGTGCGCATTGTATGGTGTGTGTGTTACATTACATTCACTAGTAGGAGTGAGAAAAACATCACGGGGTGGTGTGAATTGGAGGGTCTGATTTAGGATAGGCAGTGAGTGGCAATGTAGGATGGAGAAAAGCACCGCGGGGTGGTCAGCATGGGGACGTCAGGGAACATGCAGTGGCAATGTATGATAGGTTTCTGAAAAACATCGTGGGGTGGTGCGCATTGTATGGGTGTGTTTTACATAACATTCACTAGTAGGAGTGAGAAAAACATCACGGGGTGGTGTGAATCGGAGGGTATGATTTAGGATAGGCAGTGAGTGGCAATGTCGGATGGAGAAAAACACCGCCGGGTGGTCAGCATGGGGAGGTCAGGGAACATGCAGTGGCAATGTAGGATACGTTTCTGAAAAACATCGCGCCGTGGTGGGCATTGTATGGGTGTGTGTTACATTACATTCACTAGTAGGAGTGAGAAAAACATCATGGGGTGGTGCGCATTGTATGGGTGTGTGTTACATTACATTCACTAGAAGGAGTGAGAAAAACATCACGGGGTGGTGTGAATTAGGATAGGCAGTGAGTGGCAATGTAGGATGGAGAAAAGCAACGCGGGGTGGTCAGCATGGGGAGGTCAGGGAACATGCTGTGGCAATGTAGGTTAAGTTTCTGAAAAACATCGTGGAGTGGTGCGCATTGTATGGGTGTGTGTTACATTACATTCACTAGTAGGAGTGAGAAAAACACGGGTTGGTGCGCATTGTATGGATGTGTGTTACATTACATTCACTAGTAGGAGTGAGAAAAACATCACGGGGTGGTGTGAATCGGAGGGTCTGAATTAGGATAGGCAGTGAGTGGCAATGTAGGATGGAGAAAAGCACCGAGGGGTGGTCAGCATGGGGAGGTCAGGGAACATGCAGTGGCAATGTAGGATTGGCTTCTGAAAAACATCGCGGGGTGGTGCGCATTGTATGGGTGTGTGTTACATTACATTCACTAGTAGGAGTGAGAAAAACATCATGGGGTGGTGCGCATTGTATGGGTGTGTGTTACATTACATTCACTATTAGGAGCAAGAAAAACAGCACGGCGTGGTGTGAATCGGAGGGTCTGAATTAGGATAGGCAGTGAGTGGCAATGTCGGATGGAGAAATGCACCGCGGGGTGGTCAGCGTGGGGAGGTCAGGGAACATGCATTGGCAATGGAGGACAGGTTTCTGAAAAACATCGCGGGGTGGTGCGCATTGTATGGGTGTGTGTTACATTACATTCACTAGTAGGAGTGAAAAAAACATCACGGGGTGGTGCGCATTTTATGGGTGTGTGTTACATTACATTCACTAGTAGGAGTGAGAAAAACATCACGCGGTGGTGCGCATTGTATGGGTGTGTGTTGCATTACATTCACTAGTAGGAGTGAGAAAAACATCACGGGGTGGTGTGAATCAGATGGTCTGAATTAGGACAGGCCGTGAGTGGCAATGTAGGATGGAGAAAAGCACCGCGGGGCGGTCAGCATGGGGAGGTCAGGGAACATGCAGTGGCAATGTAGGATAGGTTTCTGAAAAACATCGCGGGGTGGTGCGCATTGTATGGGTGTGTTACATTACATTCACTAGTAGGAGTGAGAAAAACATCACGGGGTGGTGTGAATCGGAGGGTCTGAATTAGAAGAGGCAGTGAGTGGCAATGTAGGATGGAGAAAAGCACCGCGGTGTGGTCAGCATGGGGAGGTCAGGGAACATGCAGTGGCAATGTAGGATAGGTTTCTGAAAAACATCGCGGGGTGGTGCGCATGGTATGGGTGTGTGTTACATTACATTCACTAGTAGGAGTGAGAAAAACATCACGGGCTGGTGCGCATTGTATGGGTGTGTGTTACATTACATTCACTAGTAGGAGTGAGAAAAACATCACGGGGTGGTGTGAATCGGAGGGTCTGAATTAGGATAGGCAGTGAGTGGCAATGTAGGATGGAGAAAAGCACCGCGGGGTGGTCACCATGGGGAGGTCAGGGAACATGCAGTGGCAATGTAGGATAGGTTTCTGAAAAACATCCCGGGGTGTTGCACATTGTATGGGTGTGTGTTACATAACATTCACTAGTAGGAGTTAGAAAAACATCACGGGGTGGTTTGAATCGGAGGGTCTGATTTAGGATAGGCAGCGAGTGGCAATGTCGGATGGAGAAAAGCACTGCCGGGAGGTCAGCATGGGGAGGTCAGGGAATATGCATTGGCAATGTAGGATAGGTTTCTGAAAAACATCGCGGGGTGGTGCGCATTGTATGGGTGTGTGTTACATTACATTCACTAGTAGGAGTGAGAAAAACATCAAGGGGTGGTGCGCATTGTATGGGTGTGTGTTACATTACATTCACTAGTAAGAGTGAAAAAAACATCATGGGGTGTTGTGAATCGGTGGGTCTGAATTAGGATCGGCAGTGAGTGGCAATATAGGATGGAGAAAAGCACCGCGGGGTGGTGAGCATGGGGAGGTCAGGGAACATGCAGTGGCAATGTAGGATAGGTTTCTGAAAAACATCGCGGGGTGGTGCGCATTGTATGGGTGTGTGTTACATTACATTCACTAGTAGGAGTGAGAAAAACATCATGGGGTGGTGCGCATTGTATGGGTGTGTGTTACATTACATTCACTAGTAGGAGTGAGAAAAACATCACGGGGTGGTGTGAATTGGAGGGTCTGAATTAGGATCGGCAGTGAGTGGCAATGTAGGATGGAGAAAAGCACCGCGGGGTGGTCAGCATGGCAGGTCAGGGAACATGCACTGGGAATGTAGGATAGGTTTCTGAAAAACATCGCGGGTTGGTGCACATTGTATGGGTGTGTGTTACATTACATTCACTAGTAGGAGTGAGAAAAACATCACGGGGTGGTGTGAAACGGAGGGTCTGAATTAGGATAGGCAGTGAGTGGCAATGAAGGATGGAGAAAAGCACCGGGTCGTGCTCAGCATGGGGAGGTCAGGGAATATGCAGTGGCAATGTAGGATAGGTTTCTGAAGAATATCGCGGGGTGGTGCACATTGTATGGATGTGTGTTACATTACATTCAATAGTAGGAGTGAGAAAAACATCACGGGTTGGTGCGCATTGTATGGATGTGTGTTACATTACATTCACTAGTAGAAGTGAGAAAAACATCACAGGCTGGTGTTTATCGGAGGGTCTGAATTAGGATAGGCAGTGAGTGGCAATGTAGGATGGAGAAAAGCACCGCGGGGTGGTCAGCATGGGGAGGTCAGGGAACATGAAGTGGCAATATAGGATAGTTTTCTGAAAAACATCGCGGGGTGGTGCGCATTGTATAGGTGTGTGTTACATTACATTCACTACTAGGAGAGAGAAAAACATCACGGGTGGGTCGCATTGTATGAGTGTGTGTTACATTACATTCACTAGTAGGAGTGAGAAAAACATCACGGGGTGGTGTGAATCAGAGGGTCTGAATTAGGATAGGCAGTGAGTGGCAATGTAGGATGGAGAAAAGCACCGCGCGGCGGTCACCATGGGGAGGTCAGGGAACATGCAGTGGCAATGTAGGACAGGTTTCTGAAAAACATCGTGGGGTGGTGCGCATTGTATGTGTGTGTGTTACATTACATTCACTAGTAGGAGTGAGAAAAACATCACGGGGTGGTGCGCATTGTATGGGTGTGTGTTACATTACATTCACTAGTAGGAGTGAGAAAAACATCACCAGGTGGTGCGCATTGTATGGGTGTCTGTTACATTACATTCACTAGAAGGAGTGAGAAAAACATCACGGGGTGGTGTGAATCGGAGGGTCTGAATTAGGATAGGCAGTGAGTGGCAATGTAGGATGGAGAAAAGCACCGCGGGTTGGTCAGCATGGGGAGGTCAGGGAACATGCATTGGCAATGTACGATAGGTTTCTGAAAAACATCGTGTGGTGGTGCGCATTGTATGGGTGTGTGTTACATTACATTCACTAGTAGGAGTGAGAAAAACACGGGTTGGTGCGCATTGTATGGATGTGTGTTACATTACATTCACTAGTAGGACTGAGAAAAACATCACGGGGTGGTGTGAATCGGAGGTTCTGAATTAGGATAGGCAGTGAGTGGCAATGTAGGATGGAGAAAAGCACCGAGGGGTGGTCAGCATGGGGAGGTCAGGGAACATGCAGTGGCAATGTAGGAGAGTTTTCTGAAAAACATCGCGGGGTGATGCGCATTTTATGGGTGTGTGTTACATTACATTCACTAGTAGAAGTGAGAAAAACATCACGTGTTGGTTCGCATTGTATGGGTGTGTGTTACATTACATTAACTAGTAGGAGTGAGAAAAACATCACGGTGTGGTGTGAATTGGAGGGTCTGAATTAGGATAGGCACTGCGTGGCAATGTAGGATGGAGAAACGCACCGCGGGGTGGTCAGCATGGGGAGGTCAGGCAACATGCAGTGGCAATGTAGGATAGGTTTCTGAAAAACATCGCGGGGTGGTGCGCATTGTATGGGTGTGTGTTACATTTCATTCACTAGTAGGAGTGAGAAAAACATCACGGGGTGGTGCGCATTGTATGGGTGTGTGTTACATTACATTCACTAGTAGGAGTGAGAAAAACATCACGGGGTGGTGCGCATTGTATGGGTGTGTGTTACATTACATTCACTAGTTGGAGTGAGAAAAACATCACGTGGTGGTGTGAATCGGAGGGTCTGAATTAGGATAGGCAGTGAGTGGCAATGTAGGATGGAGAAAAGCACCGCGGGGTGGTCAGCATGGCAGGTCAGGGAACATGCAGTGGCAATGTAGGATAGGTTTCTGAAAAACATCGCGGGGTGGTGCGCATTGTATGGGTGTGTGTTACATTACATTCACTAGTAGGAGTGAGAAAAACATCACGGGTTGGTGCGCATTGTATGGATGTGTGTTACATTACATTCACTAGTAGAAGTGAGAAAAACATCACAGGGGGGTGTGAATCGGAGGCCCTGAATTAGGATAGGCATTGAGTGGCAATACAGGATGGAGAAAAGCACAAAGGTGTGGTCAGCATGGGGAGGTCAGGGAACATGAAGTGGCGATGTAGGATAGTTTTCTGAAAAACATCGCGGGGTGGTGCGCATTGTATGGGTGTGTGTTACATTACATTCACTACCAGGAGTGAGAAAAACATCACGGGGTGGTTCGCATTGTATGGGTGTGTGTTACATTACATTCACTAGTAGGAGTGAGAAAAACATCACGGGGTGGTGTGAATCAGAGGGTCTGAATTAGGATAGGCAGTGAGTGGCAATGTAGGATGGAGAAAAGCACCGCGCGGCGGTCACCATGGGGAGGTCAGGGAACATGCAGTGGCAATGTAGGATAGGTTTCTGAAAAACATCGTGGGGTGGTGCGCATTGTATGGGTGTGGGTTACATTACATTCACTAGTAGGAGTGAGAAAAACATCACGTGGTGGTGCGCATTTATGGGTGTGTGTTACATTACATTCACTAGTAGGAGTCAGAAAAACATCACGGGGTGTTGCGCATTGTATGGGTGTGTGTTACATTACATTCACTAGTAGGAGTGAGAAAAACATCACGGGGTGGTGTGCATTGTATGGGTGTGTGTTACATTACATTCACTAGTAGGAGTGAGAAAAACATCACGGGGTGGTGTGAATCGGAGGGTCTGAATTAGGATAGGCAGTGAGTGGCAATGAAGGATGGAGAAAAGCACCGCGGGGTGGTCAGCATGGGGAGGTCAGGGAACATGCAGTGGCAAAGTAGAATAGGTTTCTGAAAAACATAGCGGGGTTGTGCGCATTCTATGGGTGTGTGTTACATTACATTCACTAGTAGGAGTGAGAAAAACATCACGGGGTGGTGTGAATCAGAGGGTCTGATTTAGGATAGGCAGTGAGTGGCAATGTCGGATGGAGAAAAACACCGCGGGGTGGTCAGCATGGGGAGGTCAGGGAACATGCAGTGGCAATGTAGGATAGGTTTCTGAAAAACATCGCGGGGTGGTGGGCATTGTATGGGTGTGTGTTACATTACATTCACTAGTAGGAGTGAGAAAAACATCACCAGGTGGTGCGCATTGTATGGGTGTGTGTTACATTACATTCACTAGTAGGAGTGAGCAAAACATCACAGGGTGGTGTGAATCGGAGGGTCTGAATTAGGATAGGCACTGAGTGGCAATGTAGGATGGAGAAAAGCACCACGGGGTGGTCAGCATGGGGAGCTCAGGCAACATGCAGTGGCAATGTAGGATAGGTTTCCGAAAAACATCGCGGGGTTGTGCGCATTGTATGGGTGTGTGTTACATTACATTCACTAGTAGGAGTGAGAAAAACATCATGGGGTGGTGCGCATTGTATGGGTGTGTGTTACATTACATTCACTAGTAAGAGTGAGAAAAACATCACGAGGTGGTGCGCATTGTATGGGTGTGTGTTACATTACATTCCCTAGTAGGTGTGAAAAAAACATCACGGGGTGGTGTGAATTGGAGGGTCTGAATTAGGATCGGCAGTGAGTGGCAATATAGGATGGAGAAAAGCACCGCGGGGTGGTGAGCATGGGGAGGTCAGGGAACATGCAGTGGCAATGTAGGATAGGTTTCTGAAAAACATCGCGGGGTGGTGCGCATTGTATGGGTGTGTGTTACATTACATTCACTAGTAGGAGTGAGAAAAACATCACGGGGTGGTTCGCATTGTATGGGTGTGTGTTACATTACATTGACTAGTAAAAGTGAGAAAAATATCACGGGGTGGTGTGAATCGGAGAGTCTGAATTAGGATAGGCAGTGAGTGGCAATGTAGGATGGAGAAAAGCACTGCGGGGTGGTCAGCGTGGCAGGTCAGGGAACATGCAGTGGCAATGTAGGATAGGTTTCTGAAAAACATCGCGGGGTGGTGCACATTGTATGTGTGGGTGTTACATTACATTCACTAATAGGAGTGAGAAAAACATCACGGGGTGGTGTGAAACGGAGGGTCTGAATTAGGATAGGCAGTGAGTGGCAATGAAGGATGGAGAAAAGCACCGCGTCGTGCTCAGCATGGGGAAGTCAGGGAACATGCAGTGGCAATGTAGGATAGGTTTCTGAAAAATATCGCGGGGTGGTGCGCATTGTATAGGTGTGTATTACATTACATTCACTAGTAGGAGTGAGAAAAACATCGCGGGGTGGTGCGCATTGTATAGGTGTGTGTTACATTACATTCACTACTAGGAGAGAGAAAAACATCACGGGTGGGTCGCATTGTATGAGTGTGTGTTACATTACATTCACTAGTAGGAGTGAGAAAAACATCACGGGGTGGTGTGAATCAGAGGGTCTGAATTAGGATAGGCAGTGAGTGGCAATGTAGGATGGAGAAAAGCACCGCGCGGCGGTCACCATGGGGAGGTCAGGGAACATGCAGTGGCAATGTAGGACAGGTTTCTGAAAAACATCGTGGGGTGGTGCGCATTGTATGTGTGTGTGTTACATTACATTCACTAGTAGGAGTGAGAAAAACATCACGGGGTGGTGCGCATTGTATGGGTGTGTGTTACATTACATTCACTAGTAGGAGTGAGAAAAACATCACCAGGTGGTGCGCATTGTATGGGTGTCTGTTACATTACATTCACTAGAAGGAGTGAGAAAAACATCACGGGGTGGTGTGAATCGGAGGGTCTGAATTAGGATAGGCAGTGAGTGGCAATGTAGGATGGAGAAAAGCACCGCGGGTTGGTCAGCATGGGGAGGTCAGGGAACATGCATTGGCAATGTACGATAGGTTTCTGAAAAACATCGTGTGGTGGTGCGCATTGTATGGGTGTGTGTTACATTACATTCACTAGTAGGAGTGAGAAAAACACGGGTTGGTGCGCATTGTATGGATGTGTGTTACATTACATTCACTAGTAGGACTGAGAAAAACATCACGGGGTGGTGTGAATCGGAGGTTCTGAATTAGGATAGGCAGTGAGTGGCAATGTAGGATGGAGAAAAGCACCGAGGGGTGGTCAGCATGGGGAGGTCAGGGAACATGCAGTGGCAATGTAGGAGAGTTTTCTGAAAAACATCGCGGGGTGATGCGCATTTTATGGGTGTGTGTTACATTACATTCACTAGTAGAAGTGAGAAAAACATCACGTGTTGGTTCGCATTGTATGGGTGTGTGTTACATTACATTAACTAGTAGGAGTGAGAAAAACATCACGGTGTGGTGTGAATTGGAGGGTCTGAATTAGGATAGGCACTGCGTGGCAATGTAGGATGGAGAAACGCACCGCGGGGTGGTCAGCATGGGGAGGTCAGGCAACATGCAGTGGCAATGTAGGATAGGTTTCTGAAAAACATCGCGGGGTGGTGCGCATTGTATGGGTGTGTGTTACATTTCATTCACTAGTAGGAGTGAGAAAAACATCACGGGGTGGTGCGCATTGTATGGGTGTGTGTTACATTACATTCACTAGTAGGAGTGAGAAAAACATCACGGGGTGGTGCGCATTGTATGGGTGTGTGTTACATTACATTCACTAGTTGGAGTGAGAAAAACATCACGTGGTGGTGTGAATCGGAGGGTCTGAATTAGGATAGGCAGTGAGTGGCAATGTAGGATGGAGAAAAGCACCGCGGGGTGGTCAGCATGGCAGGTCAGGGAACATGCAGTGGCAATGTAGGATAGGTTTCTGAAAAACATCGCGGGGTGGTGCGCATTGTATGGGTGTGTGTTACATTACATTCACTAGTAGGAGTGAGAAAAACATCACGGGTTGGTGCGCATTGTATGGATGTGTGTTACATTACATTCACTAGTAGAAGTGAGAAAAACATCACAGGGGGGTGTGAATCGGAGGCCCTGAATTAGGATAGGCATTGAGTGGCAATACAGGATGGAGAAAAGCACAAAGGTGTGGTCAGCATGGGGAGGTCAGGGAACATGAAGTGGCGATGTAGGATAGTTTTCTGAAAAACATCGCGGGGTGGTGCGCATTGTATGGGTGTGTGTTACATTACATTCACTACCAGGAGTGAGAAAAACATCACGGGGTGGTTCGCATTGTATGGGTGTGTGTTACATTACATTCACTAGTAGGAGTGAGAAAAACATCACGGGGTGGTGTGAATCAGAGGGTCTGAATTAGGATAGGCAGTGAGTGGCAATGTAGGATGGAGAAAAGCACCGCGCGGCGGTCACCATGGGGAGGTCAGGGAACATGCAGTGGCAATGTAGGATAGGTTTCTGAAAAACATCGTGGGGTGGTGCGCATTGTATGGGTGTGGGTTACATTACATTCACTAGTAGGAGTGAGAAAAACATCACGTGGTGGTGCGCATTTATGGGTGTGTGTTACATTACATTCACTAGTAGGAGTCAGAAAAACATCACGGGGTGTTGCGCATTGTATGGGTGTGTGTTACATTACATTCACTAGTAGGAGTGAGAAAAACATCACGGGGTGGTGTGCATTGTATGGGTGTGTGTTACATTACATTCACTAGTAGGAGTGAGAAAAACATCACGGGGTGGTGTGAATCGGAGGGTCTGAATTAGGATAGGCAGTGAGTGGCAATGAAGGATGGAGAAAAGCACCGCGGGGTGGTCAGCATGGGGAGGTCAGGGAACATGCAGTGGCAAAGTAGAATAGGTTTCTGAAAAACATAGCGGGGTTGTGCGCATTCTATGGGTGTGTGTTACATTACATTCACTAGTAGGAGTGAGAAAAACATCACGGGGTGGTGTGAATCAGAGGGTCTGATTTAGGATAGGCAGTGAGTGGCAATGTCGGATGGAGAAAAACACCGCGGGGTGGTCAGCATGGGGAGGTCAGGGAACATGCAGTGGCAATGTAGGATAGGTTTCTGAAAAACATCGCGGGGTGGTGGGCATTGTATGGGTGTGTGTTACATTACATTCACTAGTAGGAGTGAGAAAAACATCACCAGGTGGTGCGCATTGTATGGGTGTGTGTTACATTACATTCACTAGTAGGAGTGAGCAAAACATCACAGGGTGGTGTGAATCGGAGGGTCTGAATTAGGATAGGCACTGAGTGGCAATGTAGGATGGAGAAAAGCACCACGGGGTGGTCAGCATGGGGAGCTCAGGCAACATGCAGTGGCAATGTAGGATAGGTTTCCGAAAAACATCGCGGGGTTGTGCGCATTGTATGGGTGTGTGTTACATTACATTCACTAGTAGGAGTGAGAAAAACATCATGGGGTGGTGCGCATTGTATGGGTGTGTGTTACATTACATTCACTAGTAAGAGTGAGAAAAACATCACGAGGTGGTGCGCATTGTATGGGTGTGTGTTACATTACATTCCCTAGTAGGTGTGAAAAAAACATCACGGGGTGGTGTGAATTGGAGGGTCTGAATTAGGATCGGCAGTGAGTGGCAATATAGGATGGAGAAAAGCACCGCGGGGTGGTGAGCATGGGGAGGTCAGGGAACATGCAGTGGCAATGTAGGATAGGTTTCTGAAAAACATCGCGGGGTGGTGCGCATTGTATGGGTGTGTGTTACATTACATTCACTAGTAGGAGTGAGAAAAACATCACGGGGTGGTTCGCATTGTATGGGTGTGTGTTACATTACATTGACTAGTAAAAGTGAGAAAAATATCACGGGGTGGTGTGAATCGGAGAGTCTGAATTAGGATAGGCAGTGAGTGGCAATGTAGGATGGAGAAAAGCACTGCGGGGTGGTCAGCGTGGCAGGTCAGGGAACATGCAGTGGCAATGTAGGATAGGTTTCTGAAAAACATCGCGGGGTGGTGCACATTGTATGTGTGGGTGTTACATTACATTCACTAATAGGAGTGAGAAAAACATCACGGGGTGGTGTGAAACGGAGGGTCTGAATTAGGATAGGCAGTGAGTGGCAATGAAGGATGGAGAAAAGCACCGCGTCGTGCTCAGCATGGGGAAGTCAGGGAACATGCAGTGGCAATGTAGGATAGGTTTCTGAAAAATATCGCGGGGTGGTGCGCATTGTATAGGTGTGTATTACATTACATTCACTAGTAGGAGTGAGAAAAACATCACGGGTTGGTGCGCATTGTATTGATGTGTGTTACATTACATTCACTAGTAGAAGTGAGAAAAACATCACAGGGTGGTGTGAATCGGAGGGTCTGAATTAGGATAGGCAGTGAGTGGCAATGTAGGATGGAGAAAAGCACCGCGGGGTGGTCAGCATGGGGAGGTCAGGGAACATGAAGTGGCAATGTAGGATAGTTTTCTGAAAAACATCGCGGGGTGGTGTGCATTGTATGGGTGTGTGTTACATTACATTCACTACTAGGAGTGAGAAAAACATCACGGGGTGGTTCGCATTGTATGGGTGTGTGTTACATTGCATTCACTAGTAGGAGTGAGAAAAACATCACGGGGTGGTGTGAATCAGAGGGTCTGAATTAGGATAGGCAGTGACTGGCAATGTAGGATGGAGAAAAGCACCGCGCGGCGGTCACAATGGGGAGGAGGGAACATGCAGTGGCAATGTAGGATAGGTTTCTGAAAAACATCGTGGGGTGGTGCGCATTGTATGGGTGTGGGTTACATTACATTCACTAGTAGGAGTGAGAAAAACATCACGTGGTGGTGCGCATTGTATGGGTGTGGGTTACATTACATTCACTAGTAGGAGTCAGAAAAACATCACGGGGTGTTGCGCATTGTATGGGTGTGTGTTACATTACATTCACTAGTAGGAGTGAGAAAAACATCACGGGGTGCTGTGCATTGTATGGGTGTGTGTTACATTACATTCACTAGTAGGAGTGAGAAAAACATCACGTGGTGGTGTGAATCGGAAGGTCTGAATTAGGATAGGCAGTGAGTGGCAATGAAGGATGGAGAAAAGCACCGCGGGTCCGTCAGCATGGGGAGGTCAGGGAACATGCAGTGGCAAAGTAGAATAGGTTTCTGAAAAACATAGCGGGGTGGTGCGCATTGTATGGGTGTGTGTTACATTACATTCACTAGTAGGAGTGAGAAAAACATCACGGGGTGGTGTGAATCAGAGGGTCTGATTTAGGATAGGCAGTGAGTGGCAATGTCGGATGGAGAAAAACACCGCGGGGTGGTCAGCATGGGGAGGTCAGGGAACATGCAGTGGCAATGTAGGATAGGTTTCTGAAAAACATCGCAGGGTGGTGGGCATTGTATGGGTGTGTGTTACATTACATTCACTAGTAGGAGTGAGCAAAACATCACAGGGTTGTGTGAATCGGAGGGTCTGAATTAGGATAGGCACTGAGTGGCAATGTAGGATGGAGAAAAGCACCGCGGGGTGGTCAGCATGGGGAGCTCAGGCAACATGCAGTGGCAATGTAGGATAGGTTTCCGAAAAACATCGCGGGGTTGTGCGCATTGTATGGGTGTGTGTTACATTACATTCACTAGTAGGAGTGAGAAAAACATCATGGGGTGGTGCGCATTGTATGGGTGTGTGTTACATTACATTCACTAGTAAGAGTGAGAAAAACATCACGGGGTGGTTCGCATTGTATGGGTGTGTGTTACATTACATTCCCTAGTAGGTGTGAAAAAAACATCACGGGGTGGTGTGAATTGGAGGGTCTGAATTAGGATCGGCAGTGAGTGGCAATATAGGATGGAGAAAAGCACCGCGGGGTGGTGAGCATGGGGAGGTCAGGGAACATGCAGTGGCAATGTAGGATAGGTTTCTGAAAAACATCGCGGGCTGGTGCGCATTGTATGGGTGTGTGTTACATTACATTCACTAGTAGGAGTGAGAAAAACATCACGGGGTGGTTCGCATTGTATGGGTGTGTGTTACATTACATTGACTAGTAAAAGTGAGAAAAATATCACGGGGTGGTGTGAATCGGAGAGTCTGAATTAGGATAGGCAGTGAGTGGCAATGTAGGATGGAGAAAAGCACTGCGGGGTGGTCAGCGTGGCAGGTCAGGGAACATGCAGTGGCAATGTAGGATAGGTTTCTGAAAAACATCGCGGGGTGGTGCACATTGTATGTGTGGGTGTTACATTACATTCACTAATAGGAGTGAGAAAAACATCACGGGGTGGTGTGAAACGGAGGGTTTGAATTAGGATAGGCAGTGAATGGCAATGAAGGATGGAGAAAAGCACCGCGTCGTGCTCAGCATGGGGAAGTCAGGGAACATGCAGTGGCAATGTAGGATAGGTTTCTGAAAAACATCGCGGGGTGGTGCGCATTGTATAGGTGTGTATTACATTACATTCACTAGTAGGAGTGAAAAAAACATCACGGGTTGGTGCGCATTGTATTGATGTGTGTTACATTACATTCACTAGTAGAAGTGAGAAAAACATCACAGGGTGGTGTGAATCGGAGGGTCTGAATTAGCATAGGCAGTGAGTGGCAATGTAGGATGGAGAAAAGCACCGCGGGGTTGTCAGCATGGGGAGGTCAGGGAACATGAAGTGGCAATGTAGGATAGTTTTCTGAAAAACATCGCGGGGTGGTGCGCATTGTATGGGTGTGTGTTACATTACATTCACTACTAGGAGTGAGAAAAACATCACGGGGTGGTTCGCATTGTATGGGTGTGTGTTACATTGCATTCACTAGTAGGAGTGAGAAAAACATCACGGGGTGGTGTGAATCAGAGGGTCTGAATTAGGATAGGGAGTGACTGGCAATGTAGGATGGAGAAAAGCACCGCGCGGCGGTCACAATGGGGAGGTCAGGGAACATGCAGTGGCAATGTAGGATAGGTTTCTGAAAAACATCGTGGGGTGGTGCGCTTTGTATGGGTGTGTGTTACATTACATTCACTAGTAGGAGTGAGAAAAACATCACGTGGTGGTGCGCATTGTATGGGTGTGTGTTACATTATATTCACTAGTGGGAGTGAGAAAAACATCACGAGGTGTTGCGCATTGTATGGGTGTGTGTTACATTACATTCACTAGTAGGAGTGAGAAAAACATCACGGGGTGGTGCGCATTGTATGCGTGTGTGTTACATTACATTCACTAGTAGGAGTGAGAAAAACATCACGGGGTGGTGTGAATCAGAGGGTCTGAATTAGGATAGGCAGTGAGTGGCAATGTAGGATGGAGAAAAGCACCGCGGGGTGGTCAGCATGCGGACGTCAGGGAACATGCAGTGGCAATGTAGGATAGGTTTCTGAAAAACATCCCGGAATGGTGCACATTGTATGGGTGTGTGTTACATAACATTCACTAGTAGGAGTGAGAAAAACATCACGGGGTGGTGTGAATCGGAGGGTCTGATTTAGGATAGGCAGTGAGTGGCAATGTCGGATGGAGAAAAGCACCGCGGGGTGGTCAGCATGGGGAGGTCAGGGAACATGCAGTGGCAATGTAGGATAGGTTTCTGAAAAACATCGCGGGGTGGTGCGCATTTTATGGGTGTGTGTTACATTACATTCACTAGTAGGAGTGAGAAAAACATCACGGGATGGTGCGCATTGTATGGGTGTGTGTTACATTACATTCCCTAGTAGGAGTGAGAAAAACATCACGGGGTGTTGCGCATTGTATGGGTGTCTGTTACATTACATTTCCTAGTAGGAGTGAGAAAAACATCACGGGGTGGTGTGCATTGTATGGGTGTGTGTTACATTACATTCACTAGTAGGAGTGAGAAAAACATCACGGGGTGGTGTGAATCAGAGGCTCTGAATTAGGATAGGCAATGAATGGCAATGTAGGATGGAGAAAAGCACCGCGGGGTGGTTAGAATGGGGAGGTCATGGAACATGCAGTGGCAATGTGGGATAGGTTTCTGAAAAACATCGCGGGGTGGTGCGCATTGTATGGGTGTGTGTTACATTACATTCACTAGTAGGAATGAGAAAAACATCACGTGGTGGTGCGCATTGTATGGGTGTGTGTTACATTGCATTCACTAGTAGGAGTGAGAAAAACATCACGGGGTGGTGTGAATCAGAGGGTCTGAATTAGGATAGGCAGTGACTGGCAATGTAGGATGGAGAAAAGCACCGCGCGGTGGTCACAATGGGGAGGTCAGGGAACATGCAGTGGCAATGTAGGATAGGTTTCTGAAAAACATCGTGGGGTGGTGCGCTTTGTATGGGTGTGTGTTACATTACATTCACTAGTAGGAGTGAGAAAAACATCACGTGGTGGTGCGCATTGTATGGGTGTGTGTTACATTACATTCACTAGTGGGAGTGAGAAAAACATCACGAGGTGTTGCGCATTGTATGGGTGTGTGTTACATTACATTCACTAGTAGGAGTGAGAAAAACATCACGGGGTGGTGCGCATTGTATGCGTGTGTGTTACATTACATTCACTAGTAGGAGTGAGAAAAACATCACGGGGTGGTGTGAATCAGAGGGTCTGAATTAGGATAGGCAGTGAGTGGCAATGTAGGATGGAGAAAAGCACCGCGGGGTGGTCAGCATGCGGACGCCAGGGAACATGCAGTGGCAATGTAGGATAGGTTTCTGAAAAACATCCCGGAATGGTGCACATTGTATGGGTGTGTGTTACATAACATTCACTAGTAGGAGTGAGAAAAACATCACGGGGTGGTGTGAATCGGAGGGTCTGATTTAGGATAGGCAGTGAGTGGCAATGGAGGATGGAGAAAAGCACCGCGGGCTGGTCAGCATGGGGAGGTCAGGGAACATGCAGTGGCAATGTAGGATAGGTTTCTGAAAAACATCGCGGGGTGGTGCGTATTGTATAGACCCTCCGATTCACACCACCCCGTCATGTTTTTCTCACTCCTACTAGTGAATGTAATGTAACACACACCCATACAATGCGCACCACCCCGTGATGTTTTTCTCACTCCTACTAGTGAATCTAATGTAACACACACCCGTACAATGCGCACCACCCCGTGATGTTTTTCTCACTCCTACTAGTGAATGTAATGTAACACACACCCATACAATGCGCACCACCCCGTGATGTTTTTCTCACTCCTACTCGTGAATGTAATGTAACACACACCCATACAATGCGCACCACCCCGTGATATTTTTCTCACTTCTACTAGTGAATCTAATGTAACACACACCCATACAATGCGCACCACCCCGCGATGTTTTTCAGAAACCTATCCTACATTGCCACGGCATGATCCCTGACCTCCCCATGCTGACCACCCCGCAGTGCTTTTCTCCATCCTACATTGCCACTCACTGCCTATCCTAATTCAGACCCTCCGATTCACACCACCCCGTGATGTTTTTCTCACTCCTAGTAGTGAATGTAACACACACCCATACAATGCGCACCACCCCGTGATGTTTTTCTCACTCCTACTAGTGAATGTAATGTAACACACACCCATACAATGCGCACGACCCCGTGATGTTTTTCTCACTCCTACTAGTGAATGTAATGTAACACACACCCATACAATGCGCATCACCCCGTGATGTTTTTCTCACTCCTACTAGTGAATGTAATGTAACACACACCCATACAAAGCGCACCACCCCGTGATGTTTTTCTCACTCCTACTAGTGAATGTAATGTAACACACACCCATACAATGCGCACCACCCCGCGATGTTTTTCAGAAACCTATCCTACATTGCCACTGCATGTTCCCTGACCTCCCCATGCTCACCACCCCGCGGTGCTTTTCTCCATCCTACATTGCCACTCACTTCCTATCCTAATTCAGGCCCTCCGATTCACACCACTCCGTGATGTTTTTTTCACTCCTACTAGTGAATGTAATGTAACACACACCCATACAATGCGCACCACCCCGCGATGTTTTTCAGAAACCTATCCTACATTGCCACTGCATGTTCCCGGAGCTCCCCATGCTGACAACACCGCGGTGCTTATCTCCATCCTACATTGCCACTCACTGCCTATCCTAATTCAGACGCTCCGATTCAGACCACCCCGCGATGTTTTTCTCACTCCTACTAGTGAATGTCATTTAACACACACCCATAAGGCGCACCACCACGCGATGTTTTTCAGAAACCTATCCTACATTGCCACTGCATGTTCCCTGACCTCCCCTTGCTGACCAGTCCTCGGTGCTTTTCTCCATCCTACATTGCCACTCACTGCCTATCCTAATTCAGAACCTCCGATTCACACCACCCCGTGATGTTTTTCTCACTCCTACTAATGAATGTAATGTAACACACACCCATACAATGCGCACCGCCCCGTGATGTTTTTCTCACTGCTACTAGTGAATGTAATGTAACACACACCCATATAATGCGCACCACCCCGTGATGTTTTTCTCACTCCTACTAGTGAATGTAATGTAACACACACCCATACAATGCGAACCACCCTGCGATGTTTTTCAGAAACCTATCCTACATAGCCACTGCATGTTCCCTGACCTCACAATGCTGACCACCCCGCGGTGCTTTTCTCCATCCTCCATTGCCACTCACTGCCTATCCTAATTCAGACCCTCCGATTCACACCACCCCGTGATGTTTTTCTCACTCCTACTAGTGAATGTAATGTAACACAAACCCATACAATGCGCACCACCACGGGATGATTTTCTCACTCCTACTAGTGAATGTAATGTAACACACACCCATACAATGCGCACCACCCTGTGATGTTTTTCACAAACCTATCCTACATTGCCACTGCATGTCCTGACCTCCCCATGCTGACCACCCCGCGGTGCTTTTCTCCATCCTACATTGCCACTCACTGCCTATCCTAATTCAGACCCTCCGATTCACACCACCCCGTGATGTTTTTCTCACTCCTACTAGTGAATGTAATGTAACACAAACCCATACAATGCGCACCACCACGGGATGATTTTCTCACTCCTACTAGTGAATGTAATGTAACACACACCCATACAATGCGCACCACCCCGTGATGTTTTTCTCACCCCTACTAGTGAATGTAATGTAACACACACCATACAATGCACACCACCCCGCGATGTTTTTCAGAAACCTATTCTACATTGCCACTGCATGTTCCCTGACCTCCCCATGCTCACCATCCCGCAGTGCTTTTTTCCATCCTACATTGACACTCACTGCCTATCCTAATTCAGACCCTCCGATTCACACCACCCCGTGATGTTTTTCTCACTCCTACTAGTGAATGTAACGTAACACACACCCATACAATGCGCACCACCCCGCGATGTTTTTCAGAAACCTATCCTACATTGCCACTGCATGTTCCCTGACCTCCACATGCTGACCACCCCGCGGTGCTTTTCTCCATCCTACATTGCCACTCACTGCCTATCCTAATACAGACCCTCCGATTCACACCACCCCGTGATGTTTTTCTCACTCCTACTAGTGAATGTAATGTAACACACACCCATACAATGCGCACCACCCCGTGATGTTTTTCACAAACCTATCCTACATTGCCACTGCATGTCCTGACCTCCCCATGCTGACCACCCCGCGGTGCTTTTCTCCATCCTACATTGCCACTCACTGCCTATCCTAATTCAGACCCTCCGATTCACACCACCCCGGGATGATTTTCTCACTCCTACTAGTGAATGTAATGTAACACACACCCATACAATGCGCACCACCCCGTGATGTTTTTCTCACTCTTACTAGTGAATGTAATGTAACACACACCCAAACAATGCGCACCGCCCCGTGATGTTTTTCTCACTCCTACTAGTGAAGGTAATGTAACACACACCCATACAATGCGCACCACCCCGTGATGTTTTTCTCACTCCTACTAGTGAATGTAATGTAACACACACCCATACAATGCGCACCACCCCGCGATGTTTTTCAGAAACCTATCCTACATTGCCACTGCATGTTCCCTGACCTCCCCATGCTGACCACCCCGCGGTGCTTTTCTCCATCCTACATTGCCACTCACTGCATATCCTAATTCAGACCCTCCGATTCAGACCACCCCGCGATATTTTTCTCACTCCTACTAGTGAATGTCATTTAACACACACCCATAAGGCGCACCACCACGCGATGTTTTTCAGAAACCTATCCTACATTGCCACTGCATGTTCCCTGACCTCCCCATGCTGACCAGTCCTCGGTGCTTTTCTCCATCCTACATTGCCACTCACTGACTATCCTAATTCAGACCCTCCGATTCACACCACCCCGTGATGTTTTTCTCACTCCTACTAGTGAATCTAATGTAACACACACCCATACAATGCGCACCACCCGGTGATGTTTTTCTCACTCCTACTAGTGAATCTAATGTAACACACACCCATACAATGCGCACTGCCCCGTGATGTTTTTCTCACTCCTACTAGTGAATGTAATGTAACACACACCCATATAATGCGCACCACCCTGTGATGTTTTTCTCACTCCTACTAGTGAATGTAATATAACAAACACCCATACAATGCGAACCACCCCGCGATGTTTTTCATAAACCTATCCTACTTTGCCACTGCATGTTCCCTGAGCTCCCCATGCTAACCACCCCGTGGTGCGTTTCTCCATCCTACATTGCCACTCACTGCCTATCCTAATTCAGACCTTCCGATTGACACCACCACGTGATGTTTTTCTCACTCCTACTAGTGAACGTAGTGTAACAACACCCATAAAATGCGCACCACCCCGTGATGTTTTTCTCACTCGTACTAGTGAATGTAATGTAACACACACCCATACAATGCGCACCACCCCGTGATGTTTTTCTCACTCCTACTAGTGAATGTAATGTAACACCCACCCATAAAATGCGCACCACCCCTCGATGTTTTTCCGAAACCTATCCTACATTGCCACTGCATGTTCCCTGACCTCCCCATGCTGACCAGCCCGCGGTGCTTTTCTCCATCCTACATTGCCACTCACTGCCTATCCTAATTCAGACCCTCGGATTCACACCACCCCGTGATGTTTTTCTCACTCCTACTAGTGAATGTAATGTAACACACACCCATACAATGCGCACCACCCCGCGATGTTTTTCAGAAACATATCCTACTTTGCCACTGCATGTTCCCTGACCTCCCCATGCTCACCACCCCGCCGTGCTTTTCTCCATCCTACATTGCCACTCACTGCCTATCCTAATTCAGACCCTCCGATTCACACCACCCTGTGATGTTTTTCTCACTCCTACTAGTGAATGTAATGTAACACACACCCATACAATGCGCAGCACCCCGTGATGTTTTTCTCACTCCTACTAGTGAATGTAATGTAACACAAACCCATACAATGCGCACCACCCCGCGATGTTTTTCAGAAACCTATCTTACATTGCCACTGCATGTTCCCTGACCTCCCCATGCTGACCACCCCGCGGTGCTTTTCTCCATCCTACAAGGCCACTTACTGCCTATCCTAATTCAGACCCTCCGATTCACACCACCCCGTGATGTTTTTCTCACTCCTACTAATGAATGTAATGTAAAACATACACATACAATGCGCACCACCCCGTGATGAT
The DNA here is from genome assembly GCF_034190915.1 of Cavia porcellus. Classification (NCBI taxonomy): domain Eukaryota; kingdom Metazoa; phylum Chordata; class Mammalia; order Rodentia; family Caviidae; genus Cavia; species Cavia porcellus. The sequence goes on along the minus strand of NW_026947746.1, from coordinate 159,698 downwards.
TTTCTCACTCCTACTAGTGAATGTAATGTAACACACACCCATACAATGCGCACCACCCAGCGATGTTTTTCAGAAACCTATCCTACATTGCCACTGCATGTTCCCTGACCTCCGCATGCTGACCACCCCGCGGTGCTTTTCTCCATCCTGCATTGCCACTCACTGCCTATCCTAATTCACACCCTCCGATTCACACCACCCCGTGATGTTTTTCTCACTCCCACTAGTGAATGTAATGTAACACACACCCATACAATGCGCACCACCCCGTGATGTTTTTCTCACTCCTACTAGTGAATCTAATGTAACACACACCCATACAATGCGCACTGCCCCGTGATGTTTTTCTCACTCCTACTAGTGAATGTAATGTAACAAACACCCATGCAATGCGCACCACCCCGTGATGTTTTTCTCACTCCTACTAGTGAATGTAATGTAACACACACCCATACAATGCACCCCACCCCGCGATGTTTTTCAGAAACCTATCCTACATTGCCACTGCATGTTCCCTGAGCTCCCCATGCTGACAACCCCGCGGTGCTTATCTCCATCCTACATTGCCACTCACTGCCTATCCTAATTCAGACGCTCCGATTCAGACCACCCCGCGATGTTTTTCTCACTCCTACTAGTGAATGTCATTTAACACACACCCATAAGGCGCACCACCACGCGATGTTTTTCAGAAACCTATCCTACATTGCCACTGCATGTTCCCTGACCTCCCCTTGCTGACCAGTCCTCGGTGCTTTTCTCCATCCTACATTGCCACTCACTGCCTATCCTAATTCAGAACCTCCGATTCACACCACCCCGTGATGTTATTCTCACTCCTACTAATGAATGTAATGTAACACACACCCATACAATGCGCACCGCCTCGTGATGTTTTTCTCACTGCTACTAGTGAATGTAATGTAACACACACCCATATAATGCGCACCACCCCGTGATGTTTTTCTCACTCCTACTAGTGAATGTAATGTAACACACACCCATACAATGCGAACCACCCCGCGATGTTTTTCAGAAACCTATCCTACATAGCCACTGCATGTTCCCTGACCTCACAATGCTGACCACCCCGCGGTGCTTTTCTCCATCCTCCATTGCCACTCACTGCCTATCCTAATTCAGACCCTCCGATTCACACCACCCCGTGATGTTTTTCTCACTCCTACTAGTGAATGTAATGTAACACAAACCCATACAATGCGCACCACCACGGGATGATTTTCTCACTCCTACTAGTGAATGTAATGTAACACACACCCATACAATGCGCACCACCCTGTGATGTTTTTCACAAACCTATCCTACATTGCCACTGCATGTCCTGACCTCCCCATGCTGACCACCCCGCGGTGCTTTTCTCCATCCTACATTGCCACTCACTGCCTATCCTAATTCAGACCCTCCGATTCACACCACCCCGTGATGTTTTTCTCACTCCTACTAGTGAATGTAATGTAACACAAACCCATACAATGAGCACCACCCCGTGATGTTTTTCTCACTCCTACTAGTGAATGTAATGTAACACACACCCATACAATGCGCACCACCCGGTGATGATTTTCTCACTGCTACTAGTGAATGTAATGAAGCACACACCCATACAATGCGCACCACCCCGTGATATTTTTCTCACTCCTACTAGTGAATGTAAAGTAACACACACCCATACAATGCACACCACCCTGTGATGTTTTTCAGAAACCTATCCTACATTGCCACTGCATGTTCCTTGACCTCCCCATGCTGACCACCCTGCGGTGCTTTTCTCCATCCTACATTGCCACTCACTGCCTATCCTAATTCAGACCCTCCTATTCACACCACCCCGTGATGTTTTTCGCACTCCTACTAGTGAATGTAATGTAACACACACCCATACAATGCGCACCACCCCGTGATGTTTTTCTCACTCCTACTAGTGTATGTAATGTAACACACACCCATACAATGCGCACCACCCCGCGATGTTTGTCAGAAACCTATCCTACATTGCCACTGCATGTTCCCTGACCTCCCCATGCTGACCAGCCCGCGGTGCTTTTCTCCATCCTACATTGCCACTCACTGCCTATCCTAATTCAGACCCTCCGATTCACACCACCCCGTGATGTTTTTCTCATTCCTACTAGTGAATGTAATGTAACACACACCCATACAATGCACACCACCCCGTGATGTTTTTCTCACTCCTACTAGTGAATGTAATATAACACATACCATTACAATGCGCACCACCCCGTGATGTTTTTCTCACTCCTACTAGTTAATGTAATGTAATACACACCCATGCAATGCACACCACCCCGCGATGTTTTTCAGAAACCTATCCTATATTGCCACTGCATGTTCACTGACCTCCCCATGCTGACCACCCCGCGGTGCTTTTCTCCATCCTACATTGCCACTCACTGCCTATCCTAATTCAGACCCTCCGATTCACACCACCCCGTGATGTTTTTCTCACTCCTACTAGTGAATGTAATGTAACACACACCCATACAATGCACACCACCACGGGATGATTTTCTCACTCCTACTAGTGAATGTAATGTAACACACACCCATACAATGCGCACCACCCCGTGATGTTTTTCTCACTCCTACTAGTGAATGTAATGTAACACACACCCATACAATGCGCACCCCCCCCGGGATGATTTTCTCACTCCTACTAGTGAATGTAATGTAACACACACCCATACAATGCACACCACCCCGTGATGTTTTTCACAAAACTATCGTACATTGCCACTGCATGTTCCCTGACCTCCCATGCTGACGACCTCGCGGTGCTTTTCTCCATCCTACATTCCCACTCACTGCCTATCCTAATTCAGACCCTCCCATTCACACCACCCCGTGATGTTTTTCTCACTCCTACTAGTGAATGTAATGTAACACACACCCATACAATGCGCACCACCCCGCGATGTTTTTCAGAAATCTATCCTACATTGCCACTGCATGTTCCCTGAACTCCCCATGCTGACCACCCCGCAGTGCTTTTCTCCATCGTACATTGCCAGTCACTGCCTATCCTAATTCAGACCCTCCGATTCACACCACCCCGTGATGTTTTTCTCACTCCTACTACTGAATGTAATGTAACACACACCCATACAATGCGCACCACCCCGTGATGTTTTTCTCACTCCTACTAGTGAATGTAATGTAAGACAAACCCATACAATGCGCACCACCACGGGATGATTTTCTCACTCCTACTAGTGAATGTAATGTAACACACACCCATACAATGCGCACCACCCCGTGATGTTTTTCTCACTCCTACTAGTGAATGTAATGTAACACACACCCATACAATGCACACCACCCCGCGATGTTTTTCAGAAACCTATTCTACATTGCCACTGCATGTTCCCTGACCTCCCCATGCTCACCACCCCGCAGTGCTTTTCTCCATCCTACATTGCCACTCACTGCCTATCCTAATTCAGACCCTCCGATTCACACCACCCCGTGATGTTTTTCTCACTCCTACTAGTGTATGTAATGTAACACACACCCATAAAATGCGGACAACCCCTCGATGTTTTTCAGAAACCTATCCTACATTGCCACTGCATGTTCCCTGACCTACCCATGCTGACCACCCCGCGGTGCTTTTCTCCATCCTACATTGCCACTCACTGCCTATCCTAATTCAGACCCTCCGATTCACACCACCCTGTGATGTTTTTCTCACTCCTACTAGTCAATGTAATGTAACACACACCCATACAATGCGCACCACCCCATGATGTTTCTCTCACTCCTACTAGTGAATGTAATGTAACACACACCCATACAATGCGCACCACCCCGTGATGTTTTTCTCACTCCTAATAGTGAATGTAATGTAACACACACCCATACAATGCGCACCACCCCGTGACGTTTTTCTCACTCCTACTAGTGAATGTAATGTAACACACACCCATACAATGCGCACAACCCCGTGATGTTTTTCTGACTCCTACTAGTGAATGTAATGTAACACACACCCATACAATGCGTACCACCCCGTGATCTTTTTCTCACTCCTACTAGTGAATGTAATGTAACACACAACCATACAATGCGCACCACCCCGTGATGTTTTTCTCATTCCTACTAGTGAATGTAAGGTAACACACACCCATACAATGCGCACCACCCCGCGATGTTTTTCAGAAACCTATCCTACATTGCCACAGCATGTTCCCTGACCTCCACATGCTGACCACCCCGCGGTGCTTTTCTCCATCCTACATTGCCACTCACTGCCTATCCTAATACAGACCCTCCGATTCACACCACCCCGTGATGTTTTTCTCACTCCTACTAGTGAATGTAATGTAACACACACCCATACAATGCGCCCCACCCCGTGATGTTTTTGTCACTCCTACTAGTGAATGTAATGTAACACAAACCCATACAATGCGCACCACCACGGGATGATTTTCTCACTCCTACTAGTGAATGTAATGTAACACACACCCATACAATGCGCACCTCCCCGTGATGTTTTTCTCACTCCTACTAGTGAATGTAATGTAACACACACCCATACAATGCACACCACCCCGCGATGTTTTTCAGAAACCTATTCTACATTGCCACTGCATGTTCCCTGACCTCCCCATGCTCACCACCCCGCAGTGCTTTTCTCCATCCTACATTGCCACTCACTGCCTATCCTAATTCAGACCCTCCGATTCACACCACGCCGTGATGTTTTTCTCACTCCTACTAGTGAATGTAATGTAACACACACCCATAAAATGCGCACCACCCCTCGATGTTTTTCAGAAACCTATACTACATTGCCACTGCATGTTCCCTGACCTACCCATGCTGACCACCCCGCGGTGCTTTTCTCCATCCTACATTGCCACTCACTGCCTATCCTAATTCAGACCCTCCGATTCACACCACGCCGTGATGTTTTTCTCATTCCTACTAGTGAATGTAATGTAACACACACCCATACAATGCGCACCACCCCGCGATGTTTTTCAGAAACCTATCCTACATTGCCACTGCATGTTCCCTGACCTCGCCATGCTGACCACCCCGCGGTGCTTTTCTCCATCCTACATTGCCACTCACAGCCTATCCTAATTCAGACCCTCCGATTCACACCACCCCGTGATGTTTTTCTCACTCCTACTAGTGAATGTAATGTAACACACACCCATACAATGAGCACCACCCCGTGATGTTTTTCTCACTCCTACTAGTGAGTGTAATGTAACACACACCCATACAATGCGCACCACCCCGCGTTGTTTTTCAGAAACCTATCCTACATTGCCACTGCATGTTCCCTGACCTCCCCATGCTGACCACCCCGCGGTGCTTTTCTCCATCCTACATTGCCACTCACTGCCTATCATAAGTCTGACCCTCTGATTCACACCACCGCGTGATGTTTTTCTCACTCCTACTAGTGAATGTAATGTAACACACACCCATACAATGCGCACCACCCCGTGATGATTTTCTCACTGCTACTAGTGAATGTAATGTAACACACACCCATACAATGCACACCACCCCGCGATGTTTTTCAGAAACCTATCCTACATTGCCACTGCATGTTCCCTGACCTCCCCATGCTGACAACCCTGCGGTGCTTTTCTCCATCCTACATTGCCACTCACTGCCTATCCTAATTCAGACCCTCCGATTCACACCACCCCGTGATGTTTTTCTCACTCCTACTAGTGAATGTAATGTAACACACACCCATAAAATGCGCACCACCCCTCAATGTTTTTCAGAAAACTATCCTACATTGCCACTGCATGTTCCCTGACCTACCCATGCTGACCACCCCGCGGTGCTTTTCTCCATCCTACATTGCCACTCACTGCCTATCCTAATTCAGACCCTCCGATTCACACAACCCCGTGATGTTTTTCTCACTCCTACTAGTGAATGTAATGTAACACACACCCATAAAATGCGCACCACCCCTCGAAGTTTTTCAGAAACCTATCCTACATTGCCACTGCATGTTCCCTGACCTACCCATGCTGACCACCCCGCGGTGCTTTTCTCCATCCTACATTGCCACTCACTGCCTATCCTAATTCAGACCCTCCGATTCACACCACGCCGTGATGTTTTTCTCACTCCTACTAGTGAATGTAATGTAACACACACCCATACAATGCACACCACCCCGCGATGTTTTTCAGAAACCTATCCTACATTGCCACTGCATGTTCCCTGACCTGCCCATGCTGACCACCCCGCGGTGCTTTCTCCATCCTACATTGCCACTCACTGCCTATCCTAATTCAGACCCTCTGATTCACACCACCCCATGATGTTTTTCTCACTCCTACTAGTGAATGTATTGTTACACACACCCATACAATGCGCAACACCCCGGGATGATTTTCTCACTCCTACTAGTGAATGTAATGTAACACAAACCCATACAATGCGCACCACCCCGTGATGTTTTTCAGAAACCCATCCTACATTGCCACTGCATGTTCCCTGACCTCCCCATGCTGACCACCCCGCGGTGCTTTTCTCCATCCTACATTGCCACTCACTGCCTATCCTAATTCAGAACCTCCGATTCACACCACCCCGTGATGTTTTTCTCAATCCTACTAGTGAATGTAATGTAACCCACACCCATACAATGCGCACCACCCCGTGATGATTTTCTCACTCCTACTAGTGAATGTAATGTAACACACACCCATACAATGCGCACCACCCCGTGATGTTTTCTCACTACTACTAGTGAATGTAATGTATTACACACCCATAAAATGCACACCACCGCGCGATGTTTTTCAGAAACCTATCCTACATTGCCACTGCATGTTCCCTGCCCTCCCCATGCTGACCTACCCGCGGTGCTTTTCTCCATCCTGCATTGCCAGTCACTGCCTATCCTAATTCAGACCCTCCGATTCACACCACCCCGTGATGTTTTTCTCACTCCTACTAGTGAATGTAATGTAACACACACCCATACAATGAGCACCACCCCGTGATGTTTTTCTCACTCCTACTAGTAAATGTAATGTAACACACACCCATAAAATGCGCACCACCCCGCGTTGTTTTTCAGAAACCTATCCTACATTGCCACTGCATGTTCCCTGACCTCCCCATGCTGTCCACCCCGCAGTGCTTTTCTCCATCCTACATTGCCACTCACTGCCTATCATAATTCTGACCCTCTGATTCACACCACCGCGTGATGTTTTTCTCACTCCTACTAGTGAATTTAATGTAACACACACCCATACATTGCGCACCACCCCGTGATGATTTTCTCACTGCTACTAGTGAATGTAATGTAACACACACCCATACAATGCGCACCACCCCGTGATATTTTTCTCACTCCTACTAGTGAATGTAAAGTAACACACACCCATACAATGCACACCACCCCGCGATGTTTTTCAGAAACCTATCCTACATTGCCACTGCATGTTCCCTGACCTCCCCATGCTGACCACCCTGCGGTGCTTTTCTCCATCCTACATTGCCACTCACTGCCTATCCTAATTCAGACCCTCCGTTTCATACCACACCGTGATGTTTTTCTCACTCCTACTAGTGAATGTAATGTAACACACACCCATACAATGCGCACCACCCCCTGATGTTTTTCTCACTGCTACTAGTGAATGTAATGTAACACACACCCATACAATGCGCACCACCCCACGATGTTTTTCAGAAACCTATCCTACATTGCCACTGCATGTTCCCTGACCTCCCCTTGCTGACCACCCCGCAGTGCTTTTCTCCATCCTACATTGCCACTCACTGCCTATCCTAATTCACACCCTCCGATTCACACCACCCCGTGCTGTTTTTCTCACTCCCACTAGTGAATGTAATGTAACACACACCCATACAATGCGCACCACCCCGCGATGTTTTTCAGAAACCTATCCTGCATTGCCCCTGCATGTTCCCAGACTTCCCCATGCTGACCACCCCACGGTGCTTTTCTTCTTCCTACATTGCCACTCACTGCATATCTTATTTCAGACCTTCCGATTCACACCACCCCGTCATGTTTTTCTCACTCCTACTAGTGAATGTAATGTAACACACACCCATACAATGCACACCACCCCGTGATGTTTTTCACAAAACTATCCTACATTGCCACTGCATGTTCCCTGACCTCCCCAAGCTGACAACCTCGCGGTGCTTTTCTCCATCCTACATTGTCACTCACTGCCTATCCTAATTCAGACCCTCCGATTCACACCACCCCGTGATGTTTTTCTCACTCCTACTAGTCAATGTAATGTAACACACACCCATACAATGCGCAGCACCCCGCGATGTTTTTCAGAAACCTATCCTACATTGCCACTGCATGTTCCCTGACCTCCACATGCTGACCACCCCGCGTTGCTTTTCTCCATCCTACATTGCCACTCACTGCCTCTCCTAATACAGACCCTCCGATTCACACCACCCCGTGATGTTTTTCTCACTCCTACTAGTGAATGTAATGTAACACACACCCATACAATGCGCACCACCCCGCGATGTTTTTCAGAAACCTATCCTACATTGCCACTGCGTGTTCCCTGAACTCCCCATGCTGACCACACCGCAGTGCTTTTCTCCATCCTACATTGCCACTCACTGCCTATCCTAATTCAGAACCTCCGATTCACACCACCCCGTGATGTTTTTCTCACTCCTACTACTGAATGTAATGTAACACACACCCATACAATGCGCCCCACCCCGTGATGTTTTTGTCACTCCTACTAGTGAATGTAATGTAACACAAACCCATACAATGCGCACCACCACGGGATGATTTTCTCACTCCTACTAGTGAATGTAATGTAACACACACCCATACAATGCGTACCACCCCGTGATGTTTTTCTCACTCCTACTAGTGAATGTAATGTAACACACACCCATACAATGCACACCACCCCGCGATGTTTTTCAGAAACCTATTCTACATTGCCACTGCATGTTCCCTGACCTCCTCATGCTCACCACCCCGCAGTGCTTTTCTCCATCCTACATTGCCACTCACTGCCTATCCTAATTCAGACCCTCCGATTCACACCACCCCGTGATGTTTTTCTCACTCCTACTAGTGAATGTAATTTAACACACACCCATAAAATGCGCACCACCCCTCGATGTTTTTCAGAAACCTATCCTACATTGCCACTGCATGTTCCCTGACCTACCCATGCTGACCACCCCGCGGTGCTTTTCTCCATCCTACATTGCCACTCACTGCCTATCCTAATTCAGACCCTCCGATTCACACCACCCCGTGATGTTTATCTCACTCCTACTAGTCAATGTAATGTAACACACACCCAGAAAATGCGCAGCACCCCGCGATGTTTTTCAGAAACCTATCCTACATTGCCACTGCATGTTCCCTGAACTCCCCATGCTGACCACCCCGCAGTGCTTTTCTCCATCCTACATTGCCACTCACTGCCTATCCTAATTCAGACCCTCCGATTCACACCACCCCGTGATGTTTTTCTCACTCCTACTACTGAATGTAATGTAACACACACCCATACAATGCGCACCACCAAGGGATGATTTTCTCACTCCTACTAGTGAATGTAATGTAACACACACCCATACAATGCACCCCACCCCGCGATGTTTTTCAGAAACCTATCCTACATTGCCACTGCCTGTTCCCTGAGCTCCCCATGCTGACAACCCCGCGGTGCTTATCTCCATCCTACATTGCCACTCACTGCCTATCCTAATTCAGACGCTCCGATTCAGACCACCCCGCGATGTTTTTCTCACTCCTACTAGTGAATGTCATTTAACACACACCCATAAGGCGCACCACCACGGGATGTTTTTCAGAAACCTATCCTACATTGCCACTGCATGTTCCCTGACCTCCCCTTGCTGACCAGTCCTCGGTGCTTTTCTCCATCCTACATTGCCACTCACTGCCTATCCTAATTCAGACCCTCCGATTCACACCACCCCGTGATGTTTTTCTCACTCCTACTAATGAATGTAATGTAACACACACCCATACAATGCGCACCGCCCCGTGATGTTTTTCTCACTGCTACTAGTGAATGTAATGTAACACACACCCATATAATGCGCACCACCCCGTGATGTTTTTCTCACTCCTACTAGTGAATGTAATGTAACACACACCCATACAATGCGAACCACCCCGCGATGTTTTTCAGAAACCTATCCTACATAGCCACTGCATGTTCCCTGACCTCACAATGCTGACCACCCCGCGGTGCTTTTCTCCATCCTACATTGCCACTCACTGCCTATCCTAATTCAGACCCTCCGATTCACACCACCCCATGATGTTTTTCTCACTCCTACTAGTGAATGTAATGTAACACAAACCCATACAATGCGCACCACCACGGGATGATTTTCTCACTCCTACTAGTGAATGTAATGTAACACACACCCATACAATGCGCACCACCCCGTGATGTTTTTCTCACTCCTACTAGTGAATGTAATGTAACACACACCCATACAATGCACACCACCCCGCGATGTTTTTCAGAAACCTATTCTACATTGCCACTGCATGTTCCCTGACCTCCCCATGCTCACCACCCCGCAGTGCTTTTCTCCATCCTTCATTGCCACTCACTGCCTATCCTAATTCACACACTCCGATTCACACCAACCCGTGATGTTTTTCTCACTCCTACTAGTGAATGTAATGTAACACACACCCATAAAATGCGCACCACCCCTCGATGTTTTTCAGAAACCTATCCTACATTGCCACTGCATGTTCCCTGACCTCCCCATGCTGACCAGTCCTCGGTGCTTTTCTCCATCCTACATTGCAACTCACTGACTATCCTAATTCAGACCCTCCGATTCACACCACTCCGTGATGTTTTTCTCACTCCTACTAGTGAATGTAATGTAACACACACGCATACAATGCGCACCACCCCGTGATGCTTTTCTCACTCGTACTAGTGAATGTAATGTAACACACACCCGTACAATGCGCACCGCCCCGTGATGTTTTTCTCACTCCTACTAGTGAATGTAATGTAACACACACCCATATAATGCGCACCACCCCGTGATGTTTTTCTCACTCCTACTAGTGAATGTAATGTAACACACACCCATACAATGCGAACCACCCCGCGATGTTTTTCAGAAACCTATCCTACATTGCCACTGCATGTTCCCTGACCTCCCCATGCTAAACACCCCGCGGTGCTTTTCTCCATCCTACATTGCCACTCACTGCCTATCCTAATTCAGACCTTCCGATTGACACCACCCCGTGATGTTTTTCTCACTCCTACTAGTGAACGTAATGTAACACACACCCATACAATGTGAACCACCCCGTGATGTTTTTCTCACACGTACAAGTGAATGTAATGTAACACACACCCATACAATGCGCACCACCCCGTGATGTTTTTCTCACTCCTACTACTGAATCTAATGTAACACCCACCCATACAATGCGCACCACCCCACGATGTTTTTCAGAAACCTATCCTACATTGCCACTGCATGTTCCCTGACCTCCCCATGCTGACCACCCCGCGGTGCTTTTCTCCATCCTACATTGCCACTCACTGCCTATCCTAATTCAGACCCTCCAATTCACACCACCCCGTGATGTTTTTCTCACTCCTACTAGTGAATGTAATGTAACACACACCCATACAATGCACACCACCCCGCGATGTTTTTCAGAAACCTATTCTACATTGCCACTGCATGTTCCCTGACCTCCCCATGCTCACCACCCCGCAGTGCTTTTCTCCATCCTACATTGCCACTCACTGCCTATCCTAATTCAGACCCTCCGATTCACACCACCCCGTGATGTTTTTCTCACTCCTACTAGTGAATGTAATGTAACACACACCCATAAAATGCGCACCACCCCTCAATGTTTTTCAGAAAACTATCCTACATTGCCACTGCATGTTCCCTGACCTACCCATGCTGACCACCCCGCGGTGCTTTTCTCCATCCTACATTGCCACTCACTGCCTGTCCTAATTCAGACCCTCCGATTCACACCACCCCGTGATGTTTTTCTCACTCCTACTAGTCAATGTAATGTAACACACACTCATACAATGCACACCACCCCGCGAAGTTTTTCAGAAACCTATTCTGCATTGCCACTGCATGTTCCCTGACCCCCCATGCTCACCACCCCGCAGTGCTTTTCTCCATCCTACATTGCCACTCACTGCCTATCCTAATTCAGACCCTCCGATTCACACCACCCCGTGATGTTTTTCTCACTCCTACTAGTGAATGTAATGTAACACACACCCATAAAATGCGCACCACCCCTCGAAGTTTTTCAGAAACCTATCCTACATTGCCACTGCATGTTCCCTGACCTACCCATGCTGACCACCCCGCGGTGCTTTTCTCCATCCTACATTGCCACTCACTGCCTATCCTAATTCAGACCCTCCGATTCACACCACGCCGTGATGTTTTTCTCACTCCTACTAGTGAATGTAATGTAACACACACCCATACAATGCACACCACCCCGCGATGTTTTTCAGAAACCTATCCTACATTGCCACTGCATGTTCCCTGACCTGCCCATGCTGACCACCCCGCGGTGCTTTCTCCATCCTACATTGCCACTCACTGCCTATCCTAATTCAGACCCTCTGATTCACACCACCCCATGATGTTTTTCTCACTCCTACTAGTGAATGTAATGTTACACACACCCATACAATGCGCAACACCCCGGGATGATTTTCTCACTCCTACTAGTGAATGTAATGTAACACACACCCATACAATGCGCACCACCCCGCGATGTTTTTCAGAAACCCATCCTACATTGCCACTGCATGTTCCCTGACCTCCCCATGCTGACCACCCCGCGGTGCTTTTCTCCATCCTACATTGCCACTCACTGCCTATCCTAATTCAGAACCTCCGATTCACACCACCCCGTGATGTTTTTCTCAATCCTACTAGTGAATGTAATGTAACGCACAGCCATACAATGCGCACCACCCCGTGATGATTTTCTCACTCCTACTAGTGAATGTAATGTAACACACACCCATACAATGCGCACCACCCCGTGATGTTTTCTCACTACTACTAGTGAATGTAATGTATTACACACCCATAAAATGCACACCACCGCGCGATGTTTTTCAGAAACCTATCCTACATTGCCACTGCATGTTCCCTGCCCTCCCCATGCTGACCTACCCGCGGTGCTTTTCTCCATCCTGCATTGCCACTCACTGCCTATCCTAATTCAGACCCTCCGATTCACACCACCCCGTGATGTTTTTCTCACTCCTACTAGTGAATGTAATGTAACACACACCCATACAATGAGCACCACCCCGTGATGTTTTTCTCACTCCTACTAGTGAATGTAATGTAACACACACCCATACAATGCGCACCACCCCGCGTTGTTTTTCAGAAACCTATCCTACATTGCCACTGCATGTTCCCTGACCTCCCCATGCTGTCCACCCTGCAGTGCTTTTCTCCATCCTACATTGCCACTCACTGCCTATCATAATTCTGACCCTCTGATTCACACCACCGCGTGATGTTTTTCTCACTCCTACTAGTGAATTTAATGTAACACACACCCATACAATGCGCACCACCCCGTGATGATTTTCTCACTGCTACTAGTGAATGTAATGTAACACACACCCATACAATGCGCACCACCCCGTGATATTTTTCTCACTCCTACTAGTGAATGTAAAGTAACACACACCCATACAATCCACACCACCCCGCGATGTTTTTCAGAAACCTATCCTACATTGCCACTGCATGTTCCCTGACCTCCCCATGCTGACCACCCTGCGGTGCTTTTCTCCATCCTACATTGCCACTCACTGCCTATCCTAATTCAGACCCTCCGTTTCATACCACACCGTGATGTTTTTCTCACTCCTACTAGTGAATGTAATGTAACACACAGCCATACAATGCGCACCACCCCGTGATGTTTTTCTCACTGCTACTAGTGAATGTAATGTAACACACACCCATACAATGCGCACCACCCCACGATGTTTTTCGGAAACCTATCCTACATTGCCACTGCATGTTCCCTGACCTCCCCTTGCTGACCACCCCGCAGTGCTTTTCTCCATCCTACATTGCCACTCACTGCCTATCCTAATTCACACCCTCCGATTCACACCACCCCGTGCTGTTTTTCTCACTCCCACTAGTGAATGTAATGTAACACACACCCATACAATGCGCACCACCCCGCGATGTTTTTCAGAAACCTATCCTGCATTGCCCCTGCATGTTCCCTGACTTCCCCATGCTGACCACCCCACGGTGCTTTTCTCCTTCCTACATTGCCACTCACTGCATATCTTATTTCAGACCTTCCGATTCACACCACCCCGTCATGTTTTTCTCACTCTTACTAGTGAATGTAATGTAACACACACCCATACAATGCACACCACCCCGTGATGTTTTTCACAAAACTATCCTACATTGCCACTGCATGTTCCCTGACCTCCCCAAGCTGACAACCTCGCGGTGCTTTTCTCCATCCTACATTGTCACTCACTGCCTATACTAATTCAGACCCTCCGATTCACACCACCCCGTGATGTTTTTCTCACTCCTACTAGTCAATGTAATGTAACACACACCCATACAATGCGCAGCACCCCGCGATGTTTTTCAGAAACCTATCCTACATTGCCACTGCATGTTCCCTGACCTCCACATGCTGACCACCCCGCGTTGCTTTTCTCCATCCTACATTGCCACTCACTGCCTCTCCTAATACAGACCCTCCGATTCACACCACCCCGTGATGTTTTTCTCACTCCTACTAGTGAATGTAATGTAACACACACCTATACAATGCGCACCACCCCGCGATGTTTTTCAGAAACCTATCCTACATTGCCACTGCATGTTCCCTGAACTCCCCATGCTGACCACACCGCAGTGCTTTTCTCCATCCTACATTGCCACTCACTGCCTATCCTAATTCAGAACCTCCAATTCACACCACCCCGTGATGTTTTTCTCACTCCTACTACTGAATGTAATGTAACACACACCCATACAATGCGCCCCACCCCGTGATGTTTTTGTCACTCCTACTAGTGAATGTAATGTAACACAAACCCATAAAATGCGCACCACCACGGGATGATTTTCTCCCTCCTACTAGTGAATGTAATGTAACACACACCCATACAATGCGCACCACCCCGTGATGTTTTTCTCACTCCTACTAGTGAATGTAATGTAACACACACCCATACAATGCACACCACCCCGCGATGTTTTTCAGAAACCTATTCTACATTGCCACTGCATGTTCCCTGACCTCCTCATGCTCACCACCCCGCAGTGCTTTTCTCCATCCTACATTGCCACTCACTGCCTATCCTAATTCAGACCCTCCGATTCACACCACCCCGTGATGTTTTTCTCACTCCTACTAGTGAATGTAATGTAACACACACCCATAAAATGCGCACCACCCCTCGATGTTTTTCAGAAACCTATCCTACATTGCCACTGCATGTTCCCTGACCTACCCATGCTGACCACCCCGCGGTGCTTTTCTCCATCCTACATTGCCACTCACTGCCTATCCTAATTCAGACCCTCCGATTCACACCACCCCGTGATGTTTATCTCACTCCTACTAGTCAATGTAATGTAACACACACCCATAAAATGCGCAGCACCCCGCGATGTTTTTCAGAAACCTATCCTATATTGCCACTGCATGTTCCCTGACCTCCACATGCTGACCACCCCGCGGTGCTTTTCTCCATCCTACATTGCCACTCACTGCCTATCCTAATACAGACCCTCCGATTCACACCACCCCGTGATGTTTTTCTCACTCCTACTAGTGAACGTAATGTAACACACACCCATACAATGCGCACCACCCCGCGATGTTTTTCAGAAACCTATCCTACATTGCCACTGCATGTTCCCTGAACTCCCCATGCTGACCACCCCGCAGTGCTTTTCTCCATCCTACATTGCCACTCACTGCCTATCCTAATTCAGACCCTCCGATTCACACCACCCCGTGATGTTTTTCTCACTCCTACTACTGAATGTAATGTAACACACACCCATACAATGCGCCCCACCCCGTGATGTTTTTGTCACTCCTACTAGTGAATATAATGTAACACAAACCCATACAATGCGCACCACCACGTGATGATTTTCTCACTCCTACTAGTGAATGTAATGTAACACACACCCATACAATGCGCACCACCCCGTGATGTTTTTCTCACTCCTACTAGTGAATGTAATGTAACACACACCCATACAATGCACACCACCCCGCGATGTTTTTCAGAAACCTATTCTACATTGCCACTGCATGTTCCCTGACCTCCCCATGCTCACCACCCCGCAGTGCTTTTCTCCATCCTACATTGCCACTCACTGCCTATCCTAATTCAGACCCTCCGATTCAAACCACCCCGTGATATTTTTCTCACTCCTACTAGTGAATGTAATGTAACACACACCCATAAAATGCGCACCACCCCTCGATGTTTTTCAGAAACCTATCCTACATTGCCACTGCATGTTCCCTGACCTACCCATGCTGACCAGCCCGCGGTGCTTTTCTCCATCCTCCATTGCCACTCACTGCCTATCCTAATTCAGACCCTCTGATTCACACCACGCCGTGATGTTTTTCTCACTCCTACTAGTGAATGTAATGTAACACACACCCATACAATGCGCACCACCCCGCGATGTTTTTCAGAAACCTATCCTACATTGCCACTGCATGTTCCCTGACCTCCCCATGCTGACCACCCCGCGGTGCTTTTCTCCATCCTACATTGCCACTCACTGCCTATCCTAATTCAGACCCTCCGATTCACACCACCCCGTGATGTTTTTCTCACTCCTACTAGTGAATGTAATGTAACACACACCCATACAATGCGCACCACCCCGGGATGATTTTCTCACTCCTACTAGTGAATGTAATGTAACACACACCCATACAATGCGAACCACCCCGTGATGTTTTTCAGAAAACTATCCTACATTGCCACTGCATGTTGCCTGACCTCCCCATGCTGACCACCCCGCGGTGCTTTTCTCCATACTACATGCCACTCACTGCCTATCCTAATTCAGACACTCCGATTCACACCACCCTGTGATGTTTTTCTCACTCCTACTAGTGAATGTAATGTAACAAACACCCATGCAATGCGCACCACCCCGTGATGTTTTTCTCACTCCTACTAGTGAATGTAATGTAACACACACCCATACAATGCACCCCACCCCGCGATGTTTTTCAGAAACCTATCCTACATTGCCACTGCATGTTCCCTGAGCTCCCCATGCTGACAAACCCGCGGTGCTTATCTCCATCCTACATTGCCACTCACTGCCTATCCTAATTCAGACGCTTCGATTCAGAACACCCCGCGATGTTTTTCTCACTCCTACTAGTTAATGTCATTTAACACACACCCATAAGGCGCACCACAACGCGATGTTTTTCAGAAACCTATCCTACATTGCCACTGCATGTTCCCTGACCTCCCCTTGCTGATCAGTCCTCGGTGCTTTTCTCCATCCTACATTGCCACTCACTGCCTATCCTAATTCAGACCCTCCGATTCACACCACCCCGTGATGTTTTTCTCACTCCTACTAATGAATGTAATGTAACACACACCCATACAATGCGCACAGCCCCGTGATGTTTTTCTCACTGCTACTAGTGAATGTAATGTAACACACACCCATATAATGCGCACAACCCCGTGATGTTTTTCTCACTCCTACTAGTGAATGTAATGTAACACACACCCATACAATGCGAACCACCCCGCGATGTTTTTCAGAAACCTATCCTACATAGCCACTGCATGTTCCCTGACCTCCCAATGCTGTCCACCCCGCGGTGCCTTTCTCCATCCTACATTGCCACTCACTGCCTATCCTAATTCAGACCCTCCGATTCACACCACCCCGTGATGTTTTTCTCACTCCTACTAGTGAATGTAATGTAACACAAACCCATACAATGCGCACCACCACGGGATGATTTTCTCACTCCTACTAGTGAATGTAATGTAACACACACCCATACAATGCGCACCACCCCGTGATGTTTTTCTCACTCCTACTAGTGAATGTAATGTAACACACACCCATACAATGCACACCACCACGCGATGTTTTTCAGAAACCTATTCTACATTGCCACTGCATGTTCCCTGACCTCCCCATGCTCACCACCCCGCGGTGCTTTTCTCCATCCTACATTGCCACTCACTGCCTATCCTAATTCAGACCCTCCGATTCACACCACCCCGTGATGTTTTTCTCACTCCTACTAGTGAATGTAATGTAACACACAGCCATAAATTGCGCACCACCCCTCGATGTTTTTCAGAAACCTATCCTACATTGCCACTGCATGTTCCCTGACCTCCCCATACTGACCAGTCCTCGGTGCTTTTCTCCATCCTACATTGCCACTCACTGACTATCCTAATTCAGACCCTCCGATTCACACCACCCCGTGATGTTTTTCTCACTCCTACTAGTGAATGTAA
The DNA here is from genome assembly GCF_034190915.1 of Cavia porcellus. Lineage (NCBI taxonomy): Eukaryota > Metazoa > Chordata > Mammalia > Rodentia > Caviidae > Cavia > Cavia porcellus. Next base: position 141,060 of record NW_026947746.1, on the reverse strand, counting down.
TGTAACACACACCCATACAATGCGCACCACCCCGTAATGTTTTTCTCACTCGTACTAGTGAATGTAATGTAACACACACCCGTACAATGCGCACCGCCCCGTGATGTTTTTCTCACTCCTACTAGTGAATGTAATGTAACACACACCCATATAATGCGCACCACCCCGTGATGTTTTTCTCACTCCTAATAGTGAATGTAATGTAACACACACCCATACAATGCGAACCACCCCGCGATGTTTTTCAGAAACCTATCCTACATTGCCACTGCATGTTCCCTGACCTCCCCATGCTAACCACCCCGCGGTGCTTTTCTCCATCCTACATTGCCACTCACTGCCTATCCTAATTCAGACCTTCCGATTGACACCAAACCGTGATGTTTTTCTCACTCCTACTAGTGAACGTAATGTAACACACACCCATACAATGTGAACCACCCCGTGATGTTTTTCTCACACGTACTAGTGAATGTAATGTAACACACACCCATACAATGCGCACCACCCCGTGATGTTTTTCTCACTCCTACTAGTGAATCTAATGTAACACCCACACATACAATGCGCACCACCCCACGATGTTTTTCAGAAACCTATCCTACATTGCCACTGCATGTTCCCTGACCTCCCCATGCTGACCACCCCGCGGTGCTTTTCTCCATCCTACATTGCCACTCACTGCCTATCCTAATTCAGACACTCCAATTCACACCAACCCGTGATGTTTTTCTCACTCCTACTAGTGAATGTAATGTAACACACACCCATACAATGCGCACCACCCCGCGATGTTTTTCAGAAACCTATCCTACCTTGCCACTGCATGTTCCCTGACCTCCCCATGCACACCACCCCGCGGTGCTTTTCTCCATCCTACTTTGCCACTCACTGCCTATCCTAATTCAGACCCTCCGATTCACACCACCCTATGTTGTTTTTCTCACTCCTACTAGTGAATGTAATGTAACACACACCCATATAATGCGCAGCACCCCGTGATGTTTTTCTCACTCCTACTAGTGAATGTAATGTAACACACACCCATACAATGCGCACCACTCAGCGATGTTTTTCAGAAAACTATCTTACATTGCCACTGCATGTTCCCTGACCTCCCCATGCTGACCACCCCGCGGTGCTTTTCTCCATCTTACAAGGCCACTCACTGCCTATCCTAATTCACACCCTCCGATTCACACCACCCCGTGATGTTTTTCTCACTCCTACTAGTGAATGTAATGTAACACACACCCATACAATGCGCACCACCCCGTGATGTTTTTCTCACTCCTACTAGTGAATGTAATGTAACACACACCCATACAATGCGCACCACCCCTTGATGTTTTTCTCACTCCTACTAGTGAATGTAACGTAACACACACCCATACAATGCGCACCACCCCGTTATGTTTTTCTCACTCCTACTAGTGAATGTAATGTAACACACAGCCATACAATGCCCACCACCCCGTGATGTTTTTCAGAAACCTATCGTACTTTGAAACTGCATGTTCCCTGACCTCCCCATGCTGACCACTCTGCGGTGCTTTTCTCCATCCTACATTGCCACTGACTGCCTATCCTAATTCAGACCCTCCGATTCACACCACCCCGTGATCTTTTTCTCACTCCTACTAGTGAATGTAATGTAACACAAACCCATACAATGCGCACCACCACGGGATGATTTTCTCACTCCTACTAGTGAATGTAATGTAACACACACCCATACAATGCGCACCACCCCGTGATGTTTTTCTCACTCCTACTAGTGAATGTAATGTAACACACACCCATACAATGCACACCACCCCGCGATGTTTTTCAGAAACCTATTCTACATTGCCACTGCATGTTCTTTGACCTCCCCATGCTCACCACCCCGCAGTGCGTTTCTCTATCCTACATTGCCACTCACTGCCTATCCTAATTCAGACCCTCCGATTCACACCACCCCGTGATGTTTTTCTGACTCCTACTAGTGAATGTAATGTAACACACACCCATAAAATGCGCACCACCCCTCGATATTTTTCAGAAACCTATCCTACATTGCCACTGCATGTTCCCTGACCTACCCATGCTGACCACCCCGCGGTGCTTTTCTCCATCCTACATTGCCACTCACTGCCTATCCTAATTCAGACACTCCGATTCACACCACGCCGTGATGTTTTACTCACTCCTACTAGTGAATGTAATGTAACACACACCCATACAATGCGCACCACCCCGCGATGTTTTTCAGAAACCTATCCTACATTGCCACTGCATGTTCCCTGACCTCCCCATGCTGACCACCCCGCGGTGCTTTTCTCCATCCTACATTGCCACTCACTGCCTATCCTAATTCAGACCCTCCGATTCACACCACCCCGTGATGTTTTTCTCACTCCTACTAGTGAATGTAATGTAACACACACACATACAATGCGCACCACCCCGGGATGATTTTCTCACTCCTACTAGTGAATGTAATGTAACACACACCCATACAATGCGCACCACCCCGTGATGTTTTTCAGAAAACTATCCTACATTGCCACTGCATGTTGCCTGACCTCCCCATGCTGACCACCCCGCGGTGCTTTTCTCCATACTACATTGCCACTCACTGCCTATCCTAATTCAGACCCTCCGATTCACACCACCCTGTGATGTTTTTCTCACTCCTACTAGTGAATGTAGTGTAACAAACACCCATGCAATGCGCACAACCCCGTGATGTTTTTCTCACTCCTACTAGTGAATGTAATGTAACACACACCCATATAATGCACCCCACCCCGCGATGTTTTTCAGAAACCTATCCTACATTGCCACTGCATGTTCCCTGAGCTCCCCATGCTGACAACCCCGCGGTGCTTATCTCCATCCTACATTGCCACTCACTGCCTATCCTAATTCAGACGCTCCGATTCAGACCACCCCGCGATGTTTTTCTCACTCCTTCTAGTTAATGTCATTTAACACACACCCATAATTCGCACCACCACGCGATGCTTTTCAGAAACCTATCCTACATTGCCACTGCATGTTCCCTGACCTCCCCTTGCTGACCAGTCCTCGGTGCTTTTCTCCATACTACATTGCCACTCACTGCCTATCCTAATTCAGACCCTCCGATTCACACCACCCCGTGATGTTTTTCTCACTCCTACTAATGAATGTAATGTAACACACACCCATACAATGCGCACCGCCACGTGATGTTTTTCTCACTGCTACTAGTGAATGTAATGTAACACACACCCATATAATGCGCACCACCCCGTGATGTTTTTCTCACTCCTACTAGTGAATGTAATGTAACACACACCCATACAATGCGAACCACCCCGCGATGTTTTTCAGAAACCTATCCTACATTGCCACTGCATGTTCCCTGACCTCCCCATGCTAACCACCCCGCGGTGCTTTTCTCCATCCTACATTGCAACTCACTGCCTATCCTAATTCAGACCTTCCGATTGACACCACCCCGTGATGTTTTTCTCACTCCTACTAGTGAACGTAATGTAACACACACCCATACAATGCGCACCAACCCGTGATGTTTTTCTCACTAGTACTAGTTAATGTAATGTAACACACACCCATACAATGCGCACCACCCCGTGATGTTTTTCTCACTCCTACTAGTGAATGTAATGTAACACCCACCCATACAATGCGCACCACCGCGCGATGTTTTTCAGAAACCTATCCTACATTGCCACTGCATGTTCCCTGACCTCCCCTTTCTGACCACCCTGCAGTGCTTTTCTCCATCCTACATTGCCACTCACTGCCTATCCTAATTCACACCTTCCGATTCACACCACCCCGTGCTGTTTTTCTCACTCCCACTAGTGAATGTAATGTAACACACACCCATGCAAAGCGCACCACCCCGCGATGTTTTTCAGAAACCTATCCTGCATTGCCACTGCATGTTCCCTGACTTCCCCATGCTGACCACCCCGCGGTGCTTTTCTCCTTCCTACATTGCCACTCACTGCATATCTTATTTCAGACCCTCCGATTCACACCACCCCGTGATGTTTTTCTCACTCCTACTAGTGAATGTAATGTAACACACACCCATACAATGCGCACCACCCCGTGATGTTTTTCAGAAAACTATCCTACATTGCCACTGCATGTTCCCTGACCTCCCCATGCAGACGACCTCGCGGTGCTTTTCTCCATCCTACATTGCCACTCACTGCCTACCCTAATTCAGACCCTCCGATTCACACCACCCCGTGATGTTTTTCTCAATCCTACTAGTGAATGTAATGTAACGCACACCCATACAATGCGCACCACCCCGTGATGATTTTCTCACTCCTACTAGTGAATGTAATGTAACACACACCCATACAATGCGCACCACCCCGTGATGTTTTCTCACTACTACTAGTGAATGTAATGTATTACACACCCATAAAATGCACACAACCGCGCAATGTTTTTCAGAAACCTATCCTACATTGCCACTGCATGTTCCCTGCCCTCTCCATGCTGACCTACCGGCGGTGCTTTTCTCCATCCTACATTGCCACTCACTGCCTATCCTAATTCAGACCCTCCGATTCACACCACCCCGTGATGTTTTTCTCACTCCTACTAGTGAATGTAACGTAACACACACCCATACAATGAGCACCACCCCGTGATGTTTTTCTCACTCCTACTAGTGAATGTAATGTAACACACACCCATACAATGCGCACCACCCCGCGTTGTTTTTCAGAAACCTATCCTACATTGCCACTGCATGTTCCCTGACCTCCCCATGCTGACCACCCCGCAGTGCTTTTCTCCATCCTACATTGCCACTCACTGCCTATCATAATTCTGACCCTCTGATTCACACCACCGCGTGATGTTTTTCTCACTCCTACTAGTGAATTTAATGTAACACACACCCATACAATGCGCACCACCCCGTGATGATTTTCTCACTGCTACTAGTGAATGTAATGTAACACACACCCATACAATGCGCACCACCCCGTGATATTTTTCTCACTCCTACTAGTGAATGTAAAGTAACACACACCCATACAATGCACACCACCCCGCGATGTTTTTCAGAAACCTATCCTACATTGCCAATGCATGTTCCCTGACCTCCCCATGCTGACCACCCTGCGGTGCTTTTCTCCATCCTACATTGCCACTCACTGCCTATCCTAATTCAGACCCTCCGTTTCATACCACACCGTGATGTTTTTCTCACTCCTACTAGTGAATGTAATGTAACACACACCCATACAATGCGCACCACCCCGTGATGTTTTTCTCACTCCTACTAGTGAATGTAATGTAACACACACCCATACAATGCGCACCACCCCACGATGTTTTTCAGAAACCTATCCTACATTGCCACTGCATGTTCCCTGACCTCCCCTTGCTGACCACCCCGCAGTGCTTTTCTCCATCCTACATTGCCACTCACTGCCTATCCTAATTCACACCCTCCGATTCATACCACCCCGTGCTGTTTTTCTCACTCCCACTAGTGAATGTAATGTAACACACACCCATACAATGCGCACCACCCCGCAATGTTTTTCAGAAACCTATCCTGCATTGCCCCTGCATGTTCCCTGACTTCCCCATGCTGACCACCCCACGGTGCTTTTCTCCTTCCTACATTGCCACTCACTGCATATCTTATTTCAGACCTTCCGATTCACACCACCCCGTCATGTTTTTCTCACTCCTACTAGTGAATGTAATGTAACACACACCCATACAATGCACACCACCCCGTGATGTTTTTCACAAAACTATCCTACATTGCCACTGCATGTTCCCTGACCTCCCCAAGCTGACAACCTCGCGGTGCTTTTCTCCATCCTACATTGCCACTCACTGCCTATCCTAATTCAGACCCTCCGATTCACACCACCCCGTGATGTTTTTCTCACTCCTACTAGTCAATGTAATGTAACACACACCCATACAATGCGCAGCACCCCGCGATGATTTTCAGAAACCTATCCTACATTGCCACTGCATGTTCCCTAACCTCCACATGCTGACCACCCCGCGTTGCTTTTCTCCATCCTACATTGCCACTCACTGCCTCTCCTAATACAGACCCTCCGATTCACACCACCCCGTGATGTTTTTCTCACTCCTACTAGTGAATGTAATGTAACACACACCCATACAATGCGCACCACCCCGCGATGTTTTTCAGAAACCTATCCTACATTGCCACTGCATGTTCCCTGAACTCCCCATGCTGACCACACCGCAGTGCTTTTCTCCATCCTACATTGCCACTCACTGCCTATCCTAATTCAGACCCTCCGATTCACACCACCCCGTGATGTTTTTCTCACTCCTACTACTGAATGTAATGTAACAAACACCCATACAATGCGCCCCACCCCGTGATGTTTTTGTCACTCCTACTAGTGAATGTAATGTAACACAAACCCATAAAATGCGCACCACCACGGGATGATTTTCTCCCTCCTACTAGTGAATGTAATGTAACACACACCCATACAATGCGCACCACCCCGTGATGTTTTTCTCACTCCTACTAGTTAATGTAATGTAACACACACCCATACAATGCACACCACCCCGCGATGTTTTTCAGAAACCTATTCTACATTGCCACTGCATGTTCCCTGACCTCCTCATGCTCACCACCCCGCAGTGCTTTTCTCCATCCTACATTGCCACTCACTGCCTATCCTAATTCAGACCCTCCGATTCACACCACCCCGTGATGTTTTTCTCACTCCTACTAGTGAATGTAATGTAACACACACCCATAAAATGCGCACCACCCCTCGATGTTTTTCAGAAACCTATCCTACATTGCCACTGCATGTTCCCTGACCTACCCATGCTGACCACCCCGCGGTGCTTTTCTCCATCCTACATTGCCACTCACTGCCTATCCTAATTCAGACCCTCCGATTCACACCACCCCGTGATGTTTATCTCACTCCTACTAGTCAATGTAATGTAACACACACCCATAAAATGCGCAGCACCCCGCGATGTTTTTCAGAAACCTATCCTATATTGCCACTGCATGTTCCCTGACCTCCACATGCTGACCACCCCGCGGTGCTTTTCTCCATCCTACATTGCCACTCACTGCCTATCCTAATAGAGACCCTCCGATTCACACCACCCCGTGATGTTTTTCTCACTCCTACTAGTGAACGTAATGTAACACACACCCATACAATGCGCACCACCCCGCGATGTTTTTCAGAAACCTATCCTACATTGCCACTGCATGTTCCCTGAACTCCCCATGCTGACCACCCCGCAGTGCTTTTCTCCATCCTACATTGCCACTCACTGCCTATCCTAATTCAGACCCTCCGATTCACACCACCCCGTGATGTTTTTCTCACTCCTACTACTGAATGTAATGTAACACACACCCATACAATGCGCCCCACCCCGTGATGTTTTTGTCACTCCTACTAGTGAATGTAATGTAACACAAACCCATACAATGCGCACCACCACGGGATGATTTTCTCACTCCTACTAGTGAATGTAATGTAACACACACCCATACAATGCGCACCACCCCGTGATGTTTTTCTCACTCCTACTAGTGAATGTAATGTAACACACACCCATACAATGCACACCACCCCGCGATGTTTTTCAGAAACCTATTCTACATTGCCACTGCATGTTCCCTGACCTCCCCATGCTCACCACCCCGCAGTGCTTTTCTCCATCCTACATTGCCAATCACTGCCTATCCTAATTCAGACCCTCCGATTCACACCACCCCGTGATATTTTTCTCACTCCTACTAGTGAATGTAATGTAACACACACCCATAAAATGCGCACCACCCCTCGATGTTTTTCAGAAACCTATCCTACATTGCCACTGCATGTTCCCTGACCTACCCATGCTGACCACCCCGCGGTGCTTTTCTCCATCCTACATTGCCACTCACTGCCTATCCTAATTCAGACCCTCCGATTCACACCACGCCGTGATGTTTTTCTCACTCCTACTAGTGAATGTAATGTAACACACACTCATACAATGCGCACCACCCCGCGATGTTTTTCAGAAACCTATCCTACATTGCCACTGCATGTTCCCTGACCTCCCCATGCTGACCACCCCGCGGTGCTTTTCTCCATCCTACATTGCCACTCACTGCCTATCCTAATTCAGACCCTCCGATTCACACCACCCCGTGATGTTTTTCTCACTCCTACTAGTGAATGTAATGTAACACACACCCATACAATGCGCACCACCCCGGGATGATTTTCTCACTCCTACTAGTGAATGTAATGTAACACACACCCATACAATGCGAACCACCCCGTGATGTTTTTCAGAAAACTATCCTACATTGCCACTGCATGTTGCCTGACCTCCCCATGCTGACCACCCCGCGGTGCTTTTCTCCATACTACATGCCACTCACTGCCTATCCTAATTCAGACACTCCGATTCACACCACCCTGTGATGTTTTTCTCACTCCTACTAGTGAATGTAATGTAACAAACACCCATGCAATGCGCACCACCCCGTGATGTTTTTCTCACTCCTACTAGTGAATGTAATGTAACACACACCCATACAATGCACCCCACCCCGCGATGTTTTTCAGAAACCTATCCTACATTGCCACTGCATGTTCCCTGAGCTCCCCATGCTGACAAACCCACGGTGCTTATCTCCATCCTACATTGCCACTCACTGCCTATCCTAATTCAGACGCTTCGATTCAGAACACCCCGCGATGTTTTTCTCACTCCTACTAGTGAATGTCATTTAACACACACCCATAAGGCGCACCACCACGCGATGTTTTTCAGAAACCTATCCTACATTGCCACTGTATGTTCCCTGACCTCCCCTTGCTGATCAGTCCTCGGTGCTTTTCTCCATCCTACATTGCCACTCACTGCCTATCCTAATTCAGACCCTCCGATTCACACCACCCCGTGATGTTTTTCTCACTCCTACTAATGAATGTAATGTAACACACACCCATACAATGCGCACAGCCGCGTGATGTTTTTCTCACTGCTACTAGTGAATGTAATGTAACACACACCCATATAATGCGCACCACCCCGTGATGTTTTTCTCACTCCTACTAGTGAATGTAATGTAACACACACCCATACAATGCGAACCACCCCGCGATGTTTTTCAGAAACCTATCCTACATAGCCACTGCATGTTCCCTGACCTCCCAATGCTGTCCACCCCGCGGTGCCTTTCTCCATCCTACATTGCCACTCACTGCCTATCCTAATTCAGACCCTCCGATTCACACCACCCCGTGATGTTTTTCTCACTCCTACTAGTGAATGTAATGTAACACAAACCCATACAATGCGCACCACCACGGGATGATTTTCTCACTCCTACTAGTGAATGTAATGTAACACACACCCATACAATGCGCACCACCCCGTGATGTTTTTCTCACTCCTACTAGTGAATGTAATGTAACACACACCCATACAATGCACACCACCCCGCGATGTTTTTCAGAAACCTATTCTACATTGCCACTGCATGTTCCCTGACCTCCCCATGCTCACCACCCCGCGGTGCTTTTCTCCATCCTACATTGCCACTCACTGCCTATCCTAATTCAGACCCTCCGATTCACACCACCCCGTGATGTTTTTCTCACTCCTACTAGTGAATGTAATGTAACACACACCCATAAATTGCGCACCACCCCTCGATGTTTTTCAGAAACCTATCCTACATTGCCACTGCATGTTCCCTGACCTCCCCATACTGACCAGTCCTCGGTGCTTTTCTCCATCCTACATTGCCACTCACTGACTATCCTAATTCAGACCCTCCGATTCACACCACCCCGTGATGTTTTTCTCACTCCTACTAGTGAATGTAATGTAACACACACCCATACAATGCGCACCACCCCGTAATGTTTTTCTCACTCGTACTAGTGAATGTAATGTAACACACACCCGTACAATGCGCACCGCCCCGTGATGTTTTTCTCACTCCTACTAGTGAATGTAATGTAACACACACCCATATAATGCGCACCACCCCGTGATGTTTTTCTCACTCCTACTAGTGAATGTAATGTAACACAAACCCATACAATGCGCACCACCACGGGATGATTTTCTCACTCCTACTAATGAATGTAATGTAACACAAACCCATACAATGCGCACCACCACGTGATGATTTTCTCACTCCTACTAGTGAATGTAATGTAACACACACCCATACAATGCGCACCACCCCGTGATGTTTTTCTCTCTCCTACTCGTGAATGTAATGTAACACACACCCATACAATGCACACCACCCCGCGATGTTTTTCAGAAACCTATTCTACATTGCCACTGCATGTTCCCTGACCTCCCCATGCTCACCACCCCGCAGTGCTTTTCTCCATCCTACATTGCCACTCACTACCTATCCTAATTCAGACCCTCCGATTCACACCACCCCGTGATGTTTTTCTCACTCCGACTAGTGAATGTAATGTAACACACACCCATAAAATGCGCACCACCCCTCGATGTTTTTCAGAAACCTATCCTACATTGCCACTGCATGTTCCCTGACCTACCCATGCTGACCACCCCGCGGTGCTTTTCTCCATCCTACATTGCTACTCACTGCCTATCCTAATTCAGACACTCCGATTCACACCAGGCCGTGATGTTTTTCTCACTCCTACTAGTGAATGTAATGTAACACACACCCATACAATGCGCACCACCCCGCGATGTTTTTCAGAAACCTATCCTACATTGCCACTGCATGTTCCCTGACCTCCCCATGCTGACCACCCCGCGGTGCTTTTCTCCATCCTACATTGCCACTCACTGCCTATCCTAATTCAGACCCTCCGATTCACACCACCCCGTGATGTTTTTCTCACTCCTACTAGTGAATGTAATGTAACACACACCCATACAATGCGCACCACCCCGGGATGATTTTCTCACTCCTACTAGTGAATGTAATGTAACACACACCCATACAATGCGCACCACCCCGTGATGTTTTTCAGAAAACTATCCTACATTGCCACCGCATGTTGCCTGACCTCCCCATGCTGACCACCCCGCGGTGCTTTTGTCCATACTACATTGCCACTCACTGCCTATCCTAATTCAGACCCTCCGATTCACACCACCCTGTGATGTTTTTCTCACTCCTACTAGTGAATGTAATGTAACAAACACCCATGCAATGCGCACCACCCCGTGATGTTTTTCTCACTCCTACTAGTGAATGTAATGTAACACACACCCATACAATGCACCCCACCCCGCGATGTTTTTCAGAAACCTATCCTACATTGCCACTGCCTGTTCCCTGAGCTCCCCATGCTGACAACCCCGCGGTGCTTATCTCCATCCTACATTGCCACTCACTGCCTATCCTAATTCAGACGCTCCGATTCAGACCACCCCGCGATGTTTTTCTCACTCCTACTAGTGAATGTCATTTAACACATACCCATAAGGCGCACCACCACGGGATGTTTTTCAGAAACCTATCCTACATTGCCACTGCATGTTCCCTGACCTCCCCTTGCTGACCAGTCCTCGGTGCTTTTCTCCATCCTACATTGCCACTCACTGCCTATCCTAATTCAGACCCTCCGATTCACACCACCCCGTGATGTTTTTCTCACTCCTACTAATGAATGTAATGTAACACACACCCATACAATGCGCACCGCCCCGTGATGTTTTTCTCACTGCTACTAGTGAATGTAATGTAACACACACCCATATAATGCGCACCACCCCGTGATGTTTTTCTCACTCCTACTAGTGAATGTAATGTAACACACACCCATACAATGCGAACCACCCCGCGATGTTTTTCAGAAACCTATCCTACATAGCCACTGCATGTTCCCTGACCTCACAATGCTGACCACCCCGCGGTGCTTTTCTCCATCCTACATTGCCACTCACTGCCTATCCTAATTCAGACCCTCCGATTCACACCACCCCATGATGTTTTTCTCACTCCTACTAGTGAATGTAATGTAACACAAACCCATAAAATGCGCACCACCACGGGATGATTTTCTCACTCCTACTAGTGAATGTAATGTAACACACACCCATACAATGCGCACCACCCCGTGATGTTTTTCTCACTCCTACTAGTGAATGTAATGTAACACACACCCATACAATGCACACCTCCCCGCGATGTTTTTCAGAAACCTATTCTACATTGCCACTGCATGTTCCCTGACCTCCCCATGCTCACCACCCCGCAGTGCTTTTCTCCATCCTTCATTGCCACTCACTGCCTATCCTAATTCACACACTCCGATTCACACCAACCCGTGATGTTTTTCTCACTCCTACTAGTGAATGTAATGTAACACACACCCATAAAATGCGCACCACCCCTCGATGTTTTTCAGAAACCTATCCTACATTGCCACTGCATGTTCCCTGACCTCCCCATGCTGACCAGTCCTCGGTGCTTTCTCCATCCTACATTGCCACTCACTGACTATCCTAATTCAGACCCTCCGATTCACACCACTCCGTGATGTTTTTCTCACTCCTACTAGTGAATGTAATGTAACACACACGCATACAATGCGCACCACCCCGTGATGCTTTTCTCACTCGTACTAGTGAATGTAATGTAACACACACCCGTACAATGCGCACCGCCCCGTGATGTTTTTCTCACTCCTACTAGTGAATGTAATGTAACACACACCCATATAATGCGCACCACCCCGTGATGTTTTTCTCACTCCTACTAGTGAATGTAATGTAACACACACCCATACAATGCGAACCACCCCGCGATGTTTTTCAGAAACCTATCCTACATTGCCACTGCATGTTCCCTGACCTCCCCATGCTAAACACCCCGCGGTGCTTTTCTCCATCCTACATTGCCACTCACTGCCTATCCTAATTCAGACCTTCCGATTGACACCACCCCGTGATGTTTTTCTCACTCCTACTAGTGAACGTAATGTAACACACACCCATACAATGTGAACCACCCCGTGATGTTTTTCTCACACGTACAAGTGAATGTAATGTAACACACACCCATACAATGCGCACCACCCCGTGATGTTTTTCTCACTCCTACTACTGAATCTAATGTAACACCCACCCATACAATGCGCACCACCCCACGATGTTTTTCAGAAACCTATCCTACATTGCCACTGCATGTTCCCTGACCTCCACATGCTGACCACCCCGCGGTGCTTTTCTCCATCCTACATTGCCACTCACTGCCTATCCTAATTCAGACCCTCCAATTCACACCACCCCGTGATGTTTTTCTCACTCCTACTAGTGAATGTAATGTAACACACACCCATACAATGCACACCACCCCGCGATGTTTTTCAGAAACCTATTCTACATTGCCACTGCATGTTCCCTGACCTCCCCATGCTCACCACCCCGCAGTGCTTTTCTCCATCCTACATTGCCACTCACTGCCTATCCTAATTCAGACCCTCCGATTCACACCACCCCGTGATGTTTTTCTCACTCCTACTAGTGAATGTAATGTAACACACACCCATAAAATGCGCACCACCCCTCAATGTTTTTCAGAAAACTATCCTACATTGCCACTGCATGTTCCCTGACCTACCCATGCTGACCACCCCGCGGTGCTTTTCTCCATCCTACACTGCCACTCACTGCCTGTCCTAATTCAGACCCTCCGATTCACACCACCCCGTGATGTTTTTCTCACTCCTAGTAGTCAATGTAATGTAACACACACTCATACAATGCACACCACCCGCGAAGTTTTTCAGAAACCTATTCTGCATTGCCACTGCATGTTCCCTGACCTCCCCATGCTCACCACCCCGCAGTGCTTTTCTCCATCCTACATTGCCACTCACTGCCTATCCTAATTCAGACCCTCCGATTCACACCACCCCGTGATGTTTTTCTCACTCCTACTAGTGAATGTAATGTAACACACACCCATAAAATGCGCACCACCCCTCGAAGTTTTTCAGAAACCTATCCTACATTGCCACTGCATGTTCCCTGACCTACCCATGCTGACCACCCCGCGGTGCTTTTCTCCATCCTACATTGCCACTCACTGCCTATCCTAATTCAGACCCTCCGATTCACACCACGCCGTGATGTTTTTCTCACTCCTACTAGTGAATGTAATGTAACACACACCCATACAATGCACACCACCCCGCGATGTTTTTCAGAAACCTATCCTACATTGGCACTGCATGTTCCCTGACCTGCCCATGCTGACCACCCCGCGGTGCTTTCTCCATCCTACATTGCCACTCACTGCCTATCCTAATTCAGACCCTCTGATTCACACCACCCCATGATGTTTTTCTCACTCCTACTAGTGAATGTAATGTTACACACACCCATACAATGCGCAACACCCCGGGATGATTTTCTCACTCCTACTAGTGAATGTAATGTAACACACACCCATACAATGCGCACCACCCCGCGATGTTTTTCAGAAACCCATCCTACATTGCCACTGCATGTTCCCTGACCTCCCCATGCTGACCACCCCGCGGTGCTTTTCTCCATCCTACATTGCCACTCACTGCCTATCCTAATTCAGAACCTCCGATTCACACCACCCCGTGATGTTTTTCTCAGTCCTACTAGTGAATGTAATGTAACGCACACCCATACAATGCGCACCACCCCGTGATGATTTTCTCACTCCTACTAGTGAATGTAATGTAACACACACCCATACAATGCGCACCACCCCGTGATGTTTTCTCACTACTACTAGTGAATGTAATGTATTACACACCCATAAAATGCACACCACCGCGCGATGTTTTTCAGAAACCTATCCTACATTGCCACTGCATGTTCCCTGCCCTCCCCATGCTGACCTACCCGCGGTGCTTTTCTCCATCCTGCATTGCCACTCACTGCCTATCCTAATTCAGACCCTCCGATTCACACCACCCCGTGATGTTTTTCTCACTCCTACTAGTGAATGTAATGTAACACACACCCATACAATGCGCACCACCCCGCGTTGTTTTTCACAAACCTATCCTACATTGCCACTGCATGTTCCCTGACCTCCCCATGCTGTCCACCCTGCAGTGCTTTTCTCCATCCTACATTGCCACTCACTGCCTATCATAATTCTGACCCTCTGATTCACACCACCGCGTGATGTTTTTCTCACTCCTACTAGTGAATTTAATGTAACACACACCCATACAATTCGCACCACCCCGTGATGATTTTCTCACTGCTACTAGTGAATGTAATGTAACACACACCCATACAATGCGCACCACCCCGTGATATTTTTCTCACTCCTACTAGTGAATGTAAAGTAACACACACCCATACAATGCACACCACCCCGCGATGTTTTTCAGAAACCTATCATACATTGCCACTGCATGTTCCCTGACCTCCCCATGCTGACCACCCTGCGGTGCTTTTCTCCATCCTACATTGCCACTCACTGCCTATCCTAATTCAGACCCTCCGTTTCATACCACACCGTGATGTTTTTCTCACTGCTACTAGTGAATGTAATGTAACACACACCCATACAATGCGCACCACCCCACGATGTTTTTCGGAAACCTATCCTACATTGCCACTGCATGTTCCCTGACCTCCCCTTGCTGACCACCCCGCAGTGCTTTTCTCCATCCTACATTGCCACTCACTGCCTATCCTAATTCACACCCTCCGATTCACACCAACCCGTGCTGTTTTTCTCACTCCCACTAGTGAATGTAATGTAACACACACCCATACAATGCGCACCACCCCGCGATGTTTTTCAGAAACCTATCCTGCATTGCCCCTGCATGTTCCCTGACTTCCCCATGCTGACCACCCCACGGTGCTTTTCTCCTTCCTACATTGCCACTCACTGCATATCTTATTTCAGACCTTCCGATTCACACCACCCCGTCATGTTTTTCTCACTCCTACTAGTGAATGTAATGTAACACACACCCATACAATGCACACCACCCCGTGATGTTTTTCACAAAACTATCCTACATTGCCACTGCATGTTCCCTGACCTCCCCAAGCTGACAACCTCGCCTTGCTTTTCTCCATCCTACATTGTCACTCACTGCCTATCCTAATTCAGACCCTCCGATTCACACCACCCCGTGATGTTTTTCTCACTCCTACTAGTCAATGTAATGTAACACACACCCATACAATGCGCAGCACCCCGCGATGTTTTTCAGAAACCTATCCTACATTGCCACTGCATGTTCCCTGACCTCCACATGCTGACCACCCCGCGTTGCTTTTCTCCATCCTACATTGCCACTCACTGCCTCTCCTAATACAGACCCTCCGATTCACACCACCCCGTGATGTTTTTCTCACTCCTACTAGTGAATGTAATGTAACACACACCCATACAATGCGCACCACCCCGCGATGTTTTTCAGAAACCTATCCTACATTGCCACTGCATGTTCCCTGAACTCCCCATGCTGACCACACCGCAGTGCTTTTCTCCATCCTACATTGCCACTCACTGCCTATCCTAATTCAGAACCTCCAATTCACACCACCCCGTGATGTTTTTCTCACTCCTACTACTGAATGTAATGTAACACACACCCATACAATGCGCCCCACCCCGTGATGTTTTTGTCACTCCTACTAGTGAATGTAATGTAACACAAACCCATAAAATGCGCACCACCACGGGATGATTTTCTCCCTCCTACTAGTGAATGTAATGTAACACACACCCATACAATGCGCACCACCCCGTGATGTTTTTCTCACTCCTACTAGTGAATGTAATGTAACACACACCCATACAATGCACACCACCCCGCGATGTTTTTCAGAAACCTATTCTACATTGCCACTGCATGTTCCCTGACCTCCTCATGCTCACCACCCCGCAGTGCTTTTCTCCATCCTACATTGCCACTCACTGCCTATCCTAATTCAGACCCTCCGATTCACACCACCCCGTGATGTTTTTCTCACTCATACTAGTGAATGTAATGTAACACACACCCATAAAATGGGCACCACCCCTCGATGTTTTTCAGAAACCTATCCCACATTGCCACTGCATGTTCCCTGACCTACCCATGCTGACCACCCCGCGGTGCTTTTCTCCATCCTACATTGCCACTCACTGCCTATCCTAATTCAGACCCTCCGATTCACACCACCCCGTGATGTTTATCTCACTCCTACTAGTCAATGTAATGTAACACACACCCATAAAATGCGCAGCACCCCGCGATGTTTTTCAGAAACCTATCCTATATTGCCACTGCATGTTCCCTGACCTCCACATGCTGACCACCCCGCGGTGCTTTTCTCCATCCTACATTGCCACTCACTGCCTATCCTAATACAGACCCTCCGATTCACACCACCCCGTGATGTTTTTCTCACTCCTACTAGTGAACGTAATGTAACACACACCCATACAATGCGCACCACCCCGCGATGTTTTTCAGAAACCTATCCTACATTGCCACTGCATGTTCCCTGAACTCCCCATGCTGACCACCCCGCAGTGCTTTTCTCCATCCTACATTGCCACTCACTGCCTATCCTAATTCAGACCCTCCGATTCACACCACCCCGTGATGTTTTTCTCACTCCTACTACTGAATGTAATGTAACACACACCCATACAATGCGCCCCACCCCGTGATGTTTTTCTCACTCCTACTAGTGAATGTAATGTAACACAAACCCATACAATGCGCACCACCACGGGATGATTTTCTCACTCCTACTAGTGAATGTAATGTAACACACACCCATACAATGCGCACCACCCCGTGATGTTTTTCTCACTCCTACTAGTGAATGTAATGTAACACACACCCATACAATGCACACCACCCCGCGATGTTTTTCAGAAACCTATTCTACATTGCCACTGCATGTTCCCTTACCTCCCCATGCTCACCACCCCGCGGTGCTTTTCTCCATCCTACATTGCCACTCACTGCCTATCCTAATTCAGACCCTCCGATTCACACCACCCCGTGATGTTTTTCTCACTCCTACTAGTGAATGTAATGTAACACACACCCATAAATTGCGCACCACCCCTCGATGTTTTTCAGAAACCTATCCTACATTGCCACTGCATGTTCCCTGACCTCCCCATGCTGACCAGTCCTCGGTGCTTTTCTCCATCCTACATTGCCACTCACTGACTATCCTAATTCAGACCCTCCGATTCACACCACCCCGTGATGTTTTTCTCACTCCTACTAGTGAATGTAATGTAACACACACCCATACAATGCGCACCACCCCGTAATGTTTTTCTCACTCGTACTAGTGAATGTAATGTAACACACACCCGTACAATGCGCACCGCCCAGTGATGTTTTTCTCACTCCTACTAGTGAATGTAATGTAACACACACCCATATAATGCGCACCACCCCGTGATGTTTTTCTCACTCCTACTAGTGAATGTAATGTAACACACACCCATACAATGCGAACCACCCCGCGATGTTTTTCAGAAACCTATCCTACATTGCCACTGCATGTTCCCTGACCTCCCCATGCTAACCACCCCGCGGTGCTTTTCTCCATCCTACATTGCCACTCACTGCCTATCCTAATTCAGACCTTCCGATTGACACCACCCCGTGATGTTTTTCTCACTCCTACTAGTGAACGTAATGTAACACACACCCATACAATGTGAACCACCCCGTGATGTTTTTCTCACACGTACTAGTGAATGTAATGTAACACACACCCATACAATGGGCACCACCCCGTGATGTTTTTCTCACTCCTACTAGTGAATCTAATGTAACACCCACCCATACAATGCGCACCACCCCACGATGTTTTTCAGAAACCTATCCTACATTGCCACTGCATGTTCCCTGACCTCCCCATGCTGACCACCCCGCGGTGCTTTTCTCCATCCTACATTGCCACTCACTGCCTATCCTAATTCAGACACTCCAATTCACACAACCCCGTGATGTTTTTCTCACTCCTACTAGTGAATGTAATGTAACACACACCCATACAATGCGAACCACCCCGCGATGTTTTTCAGAAACCTATCCTACCTTGCCACTGCATGTTCCCTGACCTCCCCATGCACACCAACCCGCGGTGCTTTTCTCCATCCTACATTGCCACTCACTGCCTATCCTAATTCAGACCCTCCGATTCACACCACCCTATGTTGTTTTTCTCACTCCTACTAGTGAATGTAATGTAACACACACCCATATAATGCGCAGCACCCCGTGATGTTTTTCTCACTCCTACTAGTGAATGTAATGTAACACACACCCATACAATGCGCACCACCCAGCGATGTTTTTCAGAAACCTATCTTACATTGCCACTGCATGTTCCCTGACCTCCCCATGCACACCAACCCGCGGTGCTTTTCTCCATCCTACATTGCCACTCACTGCCTATCCTAATTCACACCCTCCGATTCACACCACCCCGTGATGTTTTTCTCACTCCTACTAGTGAATGTAATGTAACACACACCCATACAATGAGCACCACCCCGTGATGTTTTTCTCACTCCTACTAGTGAATGTAATGTAACACACACCCATACAATGCGCACCACCCATTGATGTTTTTCTCACTCCTACTAGTGAATGTAATGTAACACACACCCATACAATGCGCACCACCCCGTTATGTTTTTCTCACTCCTACTAGTGAATGTAATGTAACACACAGCCATACAATGCCCACCACCCCGCGATGTTTTTCAGAAACCTATCGTACTTTGAAACTGCATGTTCCCTGACCTCCCCATGCTGACCACTCTGCGGTGCTTTTCTCCATCCTACATTGCCACTCACTGCCTATCCTAATTCAGACCCTCCGATTCACACCACCCCGTGATCTTTTTCTCACTCCTACTAGTGAATGTAATGTAACACACACCCATACAATGCGCACCACCCCGTTATGTTTTTCTCACTCCTACTAGTGAATGTAATGTAACACACACCCATACAATGTGCACCACCCCGCGATGTTTTTCAGAAACCTATCCTACATTTCCACTGCATGTTCCCTGACCTCCGCATGCTGACCACCCCGCGGTGCTTTTCTCCATCCTACATTGCCACTCACTGCCTATCCTAATTCACACCCTCCGATTCACACCACCCCGTGATGTTTTTCTCACTCCCACTAGTGAATGTAATGTAACACACACCCATACAATGCGCACCACGCCGCGATGTTTTTCAGAAACGTATCCTGCATTGCCACTGCATGTTCCCTGACTTCCCCATGCTGACCACCCCGTGGTGCTTTTCTCCATCCTACATTGCCACTCACTGCATGTCCTATTTCAGACCGTCCGATTCACACCACCCCGTGATGTTTTTCTCACTCCTACTAGTGAATGTAATGTAACACACACCCATAAAATGCGCACCACCCCGTGATGTTTTTCAGAAAACTATCCTACATTGCCACTGCATGTTCCCTGACCTCCCCATGCTGACCACCCCGCGATGCTTTTCTCCATCCTACATTGCCACTCACTGCCTATCCTAATTCAGACCCTCCGATTCACACCACCCCGTGATGTTTTTCTCACTCCTACTAGTGAATGTAATGTAACACACACCCATGCAATGCGCACCACCACGTGATGTTTTTCTCACTCCTACTAGTGAATGTAATGTAACACACACCCATACAATGCGCACCACCTCGCGATGTTTTTCCGAAACCTATCCTACATTGCCACTGCATGTTCCCTGACCTCCCCATTCTGACCACCCCGCGGTGCTTTTCTCCATCCTACATTGCCACTCACTGCCTATCCTAATTCTGACACTCCGATTCACACCACCCCGTGATGTTTTTCTCACTCCTACTAGTGAATGTAATGTAACACACACCCATACAATGAGCACCACCCCGTGATGTTTTTCTCACTCCTACTAGTGAATGTAATGTAACACACACCCATACAATGCGCACCACCCCGCGATGTTTTTCAGAAACCCATCCTACATTGCCACTGCATGTTCCCTGACCTCCCCATGCTGACCACCCCGCGGTGCTTTTCTCCATCCTACATTGCCACTCACTGCCTATCCTAATTCAGAACCTCCGATTCACACCACCCCGTGATGTTTATCTCAATCCTACTAGTGAATGTAATGTAACACACACCCATTCAATGCGCACCACCCCGTGATGATTTTCTCACTCCTACTAGTGAATGTAATGTAACACACACCCATACAATGCGCACCACCCCGTGATGTTTTCTCACTACTACTAGTGAATGTAATGTACTACACACCCATAAAATGCGCACCACCCCTCGATGTTTTTCAGAAACCTATCCTACATTGCCACTGCATGTTCCCTGACCTACCCATGCTGACCACCCCGCGGTGCTTTTCTCCATCCTACATTGCCACTCACTGCCTATCCTAATTCAGACTCTCCGATTAACACCACGCCGTGATGTTTTTCTCACTCCTACTAGTGAATGTAATGTAACACACACCCATACTATGCGCACCACCCCGCGATGTTTTTCAGAAACCTACCCTACATTGCCACTGCATGTTCCCTGACCTCCCCATGCTGACCACCCCGCGGTGCTTTTCTCCATCCTACATTGCCACTCACTGCCTATCCTCATTCAGACCCTCCGATTCACACCAGCCCGTGATGTTTTTCTCACTCCTACTAGTGAATGTAATGTAACACACACCCATACAATGCGCACCACCCCGGGATGATTTTCTCACTCCTACTAGTGAATGTAATGTAACACACACCAATACAATGCGCACCACCCCGTGATGTTTTTCAGAAAACTATCCTACATTGCCACTGCATGTTGCCTGACCTCCCCATGCTGACCACCCCGCGGTGCTTTTCTCCATACTACATTGCCACTCACTGCCTATCCTAATTCAGACGCTCCGATTCACACCACCCTTTGATGTTTTTCTCACTCCTACTAGTGAATGTAATGTAACAAACACCCATGCAATGCGCACCACCCCGTGATGTTTTTCTCACTCCTACTAGTGAATGTAATGTAACACACACCCATACAATGCGCCCCACCCCGCGATGTTTTTCAGAAACCTATCCTACATTGCCACTGCATGTTCCCTGAGCTCCCCATGCTGACAACCCCGCGGTGCTTATCTCCATCCTACATTGCCACTCACTGCCTATCCTAATTCAGACGCTCCGATTCAGACCACCCCGCGATGTTTTTCTCACTCCTACTAGTGAATGTAATGTAACACACACCCATACAATGCGAACCACCCCGCGATGTTTTTCAGAAACCTATCCTACATAGCCACTGCATGTTCCCTGACCTCCCAATGCTGACCACCCCGCGGTGCTTTTCTCCATCCTTCATTGCCACTCACTGCCTATCCTAATTCAGACCCTCCGATTCACACCACCCCGTGATCTTTTTCTCACTCCTACTAGTGAATGTAATGTAACACACACCCATACAATGCGCACCACCCCGTTATGTTTTTCTCACTCCTACTAGTGAATGTAATGTAACACACACCCATACAATGTGCACCACCCCGCGATGTTTTTCAGAAACCTATCCTACATTTCCACTGCATGTTCCCTGACCTCCGCATGCTGACCACCCCGCGGTGCTTTTCTCCATCCTACATTGCCACTCACTGCCTATCCTAATTCACACCCTCCGATTCACACCACCCCGTGATGTTTTTCTCACTCCCACTAGTGAATGTAATGTAACACACACCCATACAATGCGCACCACGCCGCGATGTTTTTCAGAAACGTATCCTGCATTGCCACTGCATGTTCCCTGACTTCCCCATGCTGACCACCCCGTGGTGCTTTTCTCCATCCTACATTGCCACTCACTGCATGTCCTATTTCAGACCGTCCGATTCACACCACCCCGTGATGTTTTTCTCACTCCTACTAGTGAATGTAATGTAACACACACCCATAAAATGCGCACCACCCCGTGATGTTTTTCAGAAAACTATCCTACATTGCCACTGCATGTTCCCTGACCTCCCCATGCTGACCACCCCGCGATGCTTTTCTCCATCCTACATTGCCACTCACTGCCTATCCTAATTCAGACCCTCCGATTCACACCACCCCGTGATGTTTTTCTCACTCCTACTAGTGAATGTAATGTAACACACACCCATGCAATGCGCACCACCACGTGATGTTTTTCTCACTCCTACTAGTGAATGTAATGTAACACACACCCATACAATGCGCACCACCTCGCGATGTTTTTCCGAAACCTATCCTACATTGCCACTGCATGTTCCCTGACCTCCCCATTCTGACCACCCCGCGGTGCTTTTCTCCATCCTACATTGCCACTCACTGCCTATCCTAATTCTGACACTCCGATTCACACCACCCCGTGATGTTTTTCTCACTCCTACTAGTGAATGTAATGTAACACACACCCATACAATGAGCACCACCCCGTGATGTTTTTCTCACTCCTACTAGTGAATGTAATGTAACACACACCCATACAATGCGCACCACCCCGCGATGTTTTTCAGAAACCCATCCTACATTGCCACTGCATGTTCCCTGACCTCCCCATGCTGACCACCCCGCGGTGCTTTTCTCCATCCTACATTGCCACTCACTGCCTATCCTAATTCAGAACCTCCGATTCACACCACCCCGTGATGTTTATCTCAATCCTACTAGTGAATGTAATGTAACACACACCCATTCAATGCGCACCACCCCGTGATGATTTTCTCACTCCTACTAGTGAATGTAATGTAACACACACCCATACAATGCGCACCACCCCGTGATGTTTTCTCACTACTACTAGTGAATGTAATGTACTACACACCCATAAAATGCGCACCACCCCTCGATGTTTTTCAGAAACCTATCCTACATTGCCACTGCATGTTCCCTGACCTACCCATGCTGACCACCCCGCGGTGCTTTTCTCCATCCTACATTGCCACTCACTGCCTATCCTAATTCAGACTCTCCGATTCACACCACGCCGTGATGTTTTTCTCACTCCTACTAGTGAATGTAATGTAACACACACCCATACTATGCGCACCACCCCGCGATGTTTTTCCGAAACCTACCCTACATTGCCACTGCATGTTCCCTGACCTCCCCATGCTGACCACCCCGCGGTGCTTTTCTCCATCCTACATTGCCACTCACTGCCTATCCTCATTCAGACCCTCCGATTCACACCAGCCCGTGATGTTTTTCTCACTCCTACTAGTGAATGTAATGTAACACACACCCATACAATGCGCACCACCCCGGGATGATTTTCTCACTCCTACTAGTGAATGTAATGTAACACACACCAATACAATGCGCACCACCCCGTGATGTTTTTCAGAAAACTATCCTACATTGCCACTGCATGTTGCCTGACCTCCCCATGCTGACAACCCCGCGGTGCTTTTCTCCATACTACATTGCCACTCACTGCCTATCCTAATTCAGACGCTCCGATTCACACCACCCTTTGATGTTTTTCTCACTCCTACTAGTGAATGTAATGTAACAAACACCCATGCAATGCGCACCACCCCGTGATGTTTTTCTCACTCCTACTAGTGAATGTAATGTAACACACACCCATACAATGCGCCCCACCCCGCGATGTTTTTCAGAAACCTATCCTACATTGCCACTGCATGTTCCCTGAGCTCCCCATGCTGACAACCCCGCGGTGCTTATCTCCATCCTACATTGCCACTCACTGCCTATCCTAATTCAGACGCTCCGATTCAGACCACCCCGCGATGTTTTTCTCACTCCTACTAGTGAATGTAATGTAACACACACCCATACAATGCGAACCACCCCGCGATGTTTTTCAGAAACCTATCCTACATAGCCACTGCATGTTCCCTGACCTCCCAATGCTGACCACCCCGCGGTGCTTTTCTCCATCCTTCATTGCCACTCACTGCCTATCCTAATTCAGACCCTCCGATTCACACCACCCCGTGATCTTTTTCTCACTCCTACTAGTGAATGTAATGTAACACAAACCCATACAATGCGCACCACCACGGGATGATTTTCTCACTCCTACTAGTGAATGTAATGTAACACACACCCATACAATGCGCACCACCCCGTGATGTTTTTCTCACTCCTACTAGTGAATGTAATGTAACACACACCCATACAATGCACACCACCCCGCGATGTTTTTCAGAAACCTATTCTACATTGCCACTGCATGTTCCCTGACCTACCCATGCTGACCACCCCGCGGTGCTTTTCTCCATCCTACATTGCCACTCACTGCCTATCCTAATTCAGACACTCCGATTCACACCACGCCGTGATGTTTTTCTCACTCCTACTAGTGAATGTAATGTAACACACACCCATACAATGCGCACCACCCCGCGATGTTTTTCAGAAACCTATCCTACATTGCCACTGCATGTTCCCTGACCTCCCCATGCTGACCACCCCGCGGTGCTTTTCTCCATCCTACATTGCCACTCACTGCCTATCCTAATTCAGACCCTCCGATTCACACCACCCCGTGATGTTTTTCTCACTCCTACTAGTGAATGTAATGTAACACACACCCATACAATGCGCACCACCCCGGGATGATTTTCTCACTCCTACTAGTGAATGTAATGTAACACACACCCATACAATGCGCACCACCCCGTGATGTTTTTCAGAAAACTATCCTACATTGCCACTGCATGTTGCCTGACCTCCCCATGCTGACCACCCCGCGGTGCTTTTCTCCATACTACATTGCCACTCACTGCCTATCCTAATTCAGACCCTCCGATTCGCACCACCCTGTGATGTTTTTCTCACTCCTACTAGTGAATGTAGTGTAACAAACACCCATGCAATGCGCACAACCCCGTGATGTTTTTCTCACTCCTACTAGTGAATGTAATGTAACACACACCCATACAATGCACCCCACCCCGCGATGTTTTTCAGAAACCTATCCTACATTGCCACTGCATGTTCCCTGAGCTCCCCATGCTGACAACCCCGCGGTGCTTATCTCCATCCTACATTGCCACTCACTGCCTATCCTAATTCAGACCCTCCGATTCAGACCACCCCGCGATGTTTTTCTCACTCCTACTAGTTAATGTCATTTAACACACACCCATAATTCGCACCACCACGCGATGATTTTCAGAAACCTATCCTACATTGCCACTGCATGTTCCCTGACCTCCCCTTGCTGACCAGTCCTCGGTGCTTTTCTCCATATTACATTGCCACTCACTGCCTATCCTAATTCAGACCCTCCGATTCACACCACCCCGTGATGTTTTTCTCACTCCTACTAATGAATGTAATGTAACACACACCCATACAATGCGCACCGCCACGTGATGTTTTTCTCACTGCTACTAGTGAATGTAATGTAACACACACCCATATAATGCGCACCACCCCGTGATGTTTTTCTCACTACCACTAGTGAATGTAATGTAACACACACCCATACAATGCGAACCACCCCGCGATGTTTTTCAGAAACCTATCCTACATTGCCACTGCATGTTCCCTGACCTCCCCATGCTAACCACCCCGCGGTGCTTTTCTCCATCCTACATTGCAACTCACTGCCTATCCTAATTCAGACCTTCCGATTGACACCACCCCGTGATGTTTTTCTCACTCCTACTAGTGAACGTAATGTAACACACACCCATACAATGCGCACCAACCCGTGATGTTTTTCTCACTAGTACTAGTTAATGTAATGTAACAAACACCCATACAATGCGCACCACCCCGTGATGTTTTTCTCACTCCTACTAGTGAATGTAATGTAACACCCACCCATACAATGCGCACCACCCCGCGATGTTTTTCAGAAACCTATCCTACATTGCCACTGCATGTTCCCTGACCTCCCCTTGCTGACCACCCTGCAGTGCTTTTCTCCATCCTACATTGCCACTCACTGCCTATCCTAATTCACACCTTCCGATTCACACCACCCCGTGCTGTTTTTCACACTCCCACTAGTGAATGTAATGTAACACACACCCATGCAAAGCGCACCACCCCGCGATGTTTTTCAGAAACCTATCCTGCATTGCCACTGCATGTTCCCTGACTTCCCCATGCTGACCACCCCGCGGTGCTTTTCTCCTTCCTATATTGCCACTCACTGCATATCTTATTTCAGACCCTCCGATTCACACCACCCCGTGATGTTTTTCTCACTCCTACTAGTGAATGTAATGTAACACACACCCATACAATGCGCACCACCCCGTGATGTTTTTCTCACTCCTACCAGTGAATGTAATGTAACACACACCCATACAATGCGCACCACCCCGCGATGTTTTTCAGAAACCTATCCTACATTGCCACTGCATGTTCCCTGAGCTCCCCATGCTGACCATCCCGCGGTGCTTATCTCCATCCTACATTGCCACTCACTGCCTATCCTAATTCAGACCCTCCGGTTCAGACCACCCCGCGATGTTTTTCTCACTCCTACTAGTGAATGTCATTTAACACACACCCATAAGTCGCACCACCACCCGATGTTTTACAGAAACCTACCCTACATTGCCACTGCATGTTCCCTGACCTCCCCATGCTGACCACCCCGCGGTGCTTTTCTCCATCCTACATTGCCACTCACTGCCTATCCTAATTCAGACACTCCAATTCACACCACCCCGTGATGTTTTTCTCACTCCTACTAGTGAATGTAATGTAACACACACCCATACAATGAGCACCACCCCGTGATATTTTTCTCACTCCTAGTAGTGAATGTAATGTAACACACACCCATACAATGCGCACCACCCCGCGTGGTTTTTCAGAAACCTATCCTACATTGCCACTGCATGTTCCCTGACCTCCCCATGCTGACCACCCCGCAGTGCTTTTCTCCATCCTACATTGCCACTCACTGCCTATCCTAATTCAGACCCTCCGATTCATAACACCCCGTGATGTTTTTCTCACTCCTACTAGTGAATGTAATGTAACACACACCCATACAATGCGCACCACGCCGTGAGGTTTTTCTCACTCCTACTAGTGAATGTAATGTAACACACACCCATACAATGCGCACCACCCCACGATGTTTTTCAGAAACCTATCCTACTTTGCCACTGCATGTTCCCTGACCTCCCCTTGCTGACCACCCCGCAGTGCTTTTCTCCATCCTACATTGCCACTCACTGCCTATCCTAATTCACACCCTCCGATTCACACCACCCCGTGATGTTTTTCTCACTCCCACTAGTGAATGTAATGTAACACACACCCATACAATGCGCAGCACCCCGTGATATTTTTCTCACTCCTACTAGTGAATGTAAAGTAACACACACCCATACAATGCACACCACCCCGCGATGTTTTTCAGAAACCTATCCTACATTGCCACTGCATGTTCCCTGACCTCCCCATGCTGACCACCCTGCGGTGCTTTTCTCCATCCTACATTGCCACTCACTGCCTATCCTAATTCAGACCCTCCGATTCATACCACCTTGTGATGTTTTTCTCACTCCTACTAGTGAAAGTAATGTAACACACACCCATACAATGCGCACCACGCCGTGATGTTTTTCTCACTCCTACTAGTGAATGTAATGTAACACACACCCATACAATGCGCACCACCCCGTGATGTTTTTCAGAAAAATATCCTACATTGCCACTGCATGTTCCCTGACCTCCCCATGCTGACGACCTCGCGGTGCTTTTCTCCATCCTACATTGCCACTCACTTCCTATCCTAATTCAGACCCTCCAATTCACACCACCCCGTGATGTTTTTCTCACTCCTACTAGTCAATGTAATGTAACACACACCCATACAATGCGCAGCACCCCGCGATGTTTTTCAGAAACCTATCCTACATTGCCACTGCATGTTCCCTGACCTCCCCATGCTGACGACCTCGCGGTGCTTTTCTCCATCCTACATTGCAACTCACTGCCTATCCTAATACAGACCCTCTGATTCACACCACCCCGTGATGTTTTTCTCACTCCTACTTGTGAATGTAATGTAACACACACGCATACAATGCGCACCACCCCGCGATGTTTTTCAGAAACCTATCCTACACTCCCACTGCATGTTCCCTGACCTCCCCATGGTGACCACCCCGCGGTGCTTTTCTCCATCCTACATTGCCACTCACTGCCTATCCTAATTCAGACCCTCCGATTCACACCACCCCGTGATGTTTTTCTCACTCCTACTAGTGAATGTAATGTAACACACACCCATACAATGCGCACCACCCCGTGAAGATTTTCTCACTCCTACTAGTGAATGTAATGTAAAACACACCCATACAATGCGCACCACCCCGCGATGTTTTTCAGAAACCTATCCTACATTGCCACTGCATGTTCCCTGAGCTCCCCATGCTGACCACCCCGTTGTGCTTATCTCCATCCTACATTGCCACTCACTGCCTATCCTAATTCAGACCCTCAGATTCAGACCACCCCGTGATGTTTTTCTCACTCCTACTAGTGAATGTAATGTAACACACACCCATACAATGCGCACCACCCCGGGATGATTTTCTCACTCCTACTAGTGAATGTAATGTAACACACACCCATACAATGCGCACCACCCCGTGATGTTTTTCAGAAAACTAACCTACATTGCCACTGCATGTTGCCTGACCTCCCCATGCTGACCACCCCACGGTGCTTATCTCCATCCTACATTGCCACTCACTGCCTATCCTAATTCAGACGCTCCGATTCAGACCACCCCGCGATGTTTTTCTCACTCCTACTAGTGAATGTCATTTAACACACACCCATAAGGCGCACCACCACGCGATGTTTTTCAGAAACCTATCCTACATTGCCACTGCATGTTCCCTGACCTCCCCTTGCTGACCAGTCCTCGGTGCTTTTCTCCATCCTACATTGCCACTCACTGCCTATCCTAATTCAGACCCTCCGATTCACACCACCCCGTGATGTTTCTCTCACTCCTACTAATGAATGTAATGTAACACACACCCATACAATGCGCACCGCCCCTTGATGTTTTTCTCACTGCTACTAGTGAATGTAATGTAACACACACCCATATAATGCTCACCACCCCGTGATGTTTTTCTCACTCCTACTAGTGAATGTAATGTAACACACACCTATACAATGCGAACCACCCCGCGATGTTTTTCAGAAACCTATCCTACATAGCCACTGCATGTTCCCTGACCTCCCAATGCTGACCACCCCGCGGTGCTTTTCTCCATCCTACATTGCCACTCACTGCCTATCCTAATTCAGACCCTCCGATTCACACCACGCCGTGATGTTTTTCTCACTCCTACTAGTGAATGTAATGTAACACAAACCCATACAATGCGCACCACCACGGGATGATTTTCTCACTCCTACTAGTGAATGTAATGTAACACACACCCATACAATGCGCACCACCCCGTGATGTTTTTCTCACTCCTACTAGTGAATGTAATGTAACACACACCCATACAATGCACACCACCCCGCGATGTTTTTTAGAAACCTATTCTACATTACCACTGCATGTTCCCTGACCTCCACATGCTCACCACCCCGCAGTGCTTTTCTCCATCCTACATTGCCACTCACTGCCTATCCTAATTCAGACCCTCCGATTCACACCACCCCGTGATGTATTTCACACTCCTATTAGTGAATGTAATGTAACACACACCCATAAAATGCGCACCACCCCTGGATGTTTTTCAGAAACCTATCCTACATTGCCACTGCATGTTCCCTGACCTACCCATGCTGACAACCCCCGGTGCTTTTCTCCATCCTACATTGCCACTCACTGCGTATCCTAATTCAGACCCTCCGATTCACACCACGCCGTGATGTTTTTCTCACTCCTACTAGTGAATGTAATGTAACACACACCCATACAATGCGCACCACCCCTTGATGTTTTTCTCACTCCTACTAGTGAATGTAATGTAACACACACCCATACAATGCGCACCACCCCGTGATGTTTTTCAGAAAACTATCCTACATTGCCACTGCATGTTGCCTGACCTCCCCATGCTGACCACCCCGCGGTGCTTTTCTCCATACTACATTGCCACTCACTGCCTATCCTAATTCAGACCCTCCGATTCACACCACCCTGTGATGTTTTTCTCACTCCTACTAGTGAATGTAGTGTAACAAACACCCATGCAATGCGCACCACCCCGTGATGTTTTTCTCACTCCTACTAGTGAATGTAATGTAACACACACCCATACAATGCACCCCACCCCGCGATGTTTTTCAGAAACCTATCCTACATTGCCACTGCATGTTCCCTGAGCTCCCCATGCTGACAACCCTGCGGTGCTTATCTCCATCCTACATTGCCACTCACTGCCTATCCTAATTCAGACGCTCCGATTCAGACCACCCCGCGATGTTTTTCTCACTCCTACTAGTGAATGTCATTTAACACACACCCATAAGGCGCACCACCACGCGATGCTTTTCAGAAACCTATCCTACATTGCCACTGCATGTTCCCTGACCTCCCCTTGCTGACCAGTCCTCGGTGCTTTTCTCCATACTACATTGCCACTCACTGCCTATCCTAATTCAGACCCTCCGATTCACACCACCCCGTGATGTTTTTCTCACTCCTACTAATGAATGTAATGTAACACAGACCCATACAATGCGCACCACCACGGGATGATTTTCTCACTCCTACTAATGAATGTAATGTAACACACACCCATACAATGCGCACCGCCCCTTGATGTTTTTCTCACTGCTACTAGTGAATGTAATGTAACACACACCCATATAATGCGCACCACCCCGTGATGTTTTTCTCACTCCTACTAGTGAATGTAATGTAACACACACCCATACAATGCGAACCACCCCGCGATGTTTTTCAGAAACCTATCCTACATAGCCACTGCATGTTCCCTGACCTCCCAATGCTGACCACCCCGTGGTGCTTTTCTCCATCCTACATTGCCACTCACTGCCTATCCTAATTCAGACCCTCCGATTCACACCACCCCGTGATGTTTTTCTCACTCCTACTAGTGAATGTAATGTAACACAAACCCATACAATGCGCACCACCACGGGATGATTTTCTCACTCCTACTAGTGAATGTAATGTAACACACACCCATACAATGCGCACCACCCTGTGATGTTTTTCTCACTCCTACTAGTGAATGTAATGTAACACACACCCATACAATGCACACCACCCCGCGATGTTTTTTAGAAACCTATTCTACATTGCCACTGCATGTTCCCTGACCTCCCCATGCTCACCACCCCGCAGTGCTTTTCTCCATCCTACATTGCCACTCACTGCCTATCCTAATTCAGACCCTCCGATTCACACCACCCCGTGATGTTTTTCTCACTCCTACTAGTGAATGTAATGTAACACACACCCATAAAATGCGCACCACCCCTCGATGTTTTTCAGAAACCTATCCTACATTGCCACTGCATGTTCCCTGACCTACCCATGCTGACAACCCCGCGGTGCTTTTCTCCATCCTACATTGCCACTCACTGTCTATCCTAATTCAGACCCTCCGATTCACACCACGCCGTGATGTTTTTCTCACTCCTACTAGTGAATGTAATGTAACACACACCCATACAATGCGCACCACCCCGCGATGTTTTTCTCACTAGTACTAGTTAATGTAATGTAACACACACCCATACAATGCGCACCAACCCGTGATGTTTTTCTCACTCCTACTAGTGAATGTAATGTAACACCCACCCATACAATGCGCACCACCCCGCGATGTTTTTCAGAAACCTATCCTACATTGCCACTGCATGTTCCCTGACCTCCCCTTGCTGACCACCCTGCAGTGCTTTTCTCCATCCTACATTGCCACTCACTGCCTATCCTAATTCACACCCTCCGATTCACACCACCCCGTGCTGTTTTTCTCACTCCCACTAGTGAATGTAATGTAACACACACCCATGCAAAGCACACCACCCCGCCATGTTTTTCAGAAACCTATCCTGCATTGCCACTGCATGTTCCCTGACTTCCCCATGCTGACCACCCCGCGGTGCTTTTCTCCTTCCTACATTGCCACTCACTGCATATCTTATTTCAGACCCTCCGATTCACACCACCCCGTGATGTTTTTCTCACTCCTACTAGTGAATGTAATGTAACTCACACCCATACAATGCGCACCACCCCGTGATGTTTTTCAGAAAACTATCCTACATTGCCACTGCATGTTCCCTGACCACCCCATGCAGACGACCTCGCGGTGCTTTTCTCCATCCTACATTGCCACTCACTGCCTATCCTAATTCAGACCCTCCGATTCACACCACCCCGTTATGTTTTTCTCACTCCTACTAGTGAATGTAATGTAACACACACCCATACAATGCGCACCACCCCGCGATGTTTTTCAGAAAACTATCCTACATTGCCACGGCATGTTCCCTGACCTCCACATGCTGACCACCCCGCGGTGCTTTTCTCCATCCCACATTGCCACTCACTGCCTATCCTAATACAGGCCCTCCGATTCACACCACCACGTGATGTTTTTCTCACTCCTACTAGTGAATGTAATGTAACACACACCCATACAATGCGCACCACCCCGCGATGTTTTTTAGAAACCTATCCTACATTGCCACTGCATGTTCCCTGACCTCCCCATGCTGACCACCCCGCGGTGCTTTTCTCCATTCTACATTGCCACTCACTGCCTATCCTAATTCAGACCCTCCGATTCACACCACCCCGTGATGTTTTTCTCACTCCTACTAGTGAATGTAATGTAACACACACCGATACAATGCGCACCACCCCGTAAAGATTTTCTCACTCCTACTAGTGAATGTAATGTAAAACACACCCATACAATGCGCACCACCCCGTGATGTTTTTCTCACTCCTACCAGTGAATGTAATGTAACACACACCCATACAATGCGCACCACCCCGCGATGTTTTTCTGAAAACTATCCTACATTGCCACTGCATGTTCCCTGAGCTCCCCATGCTGACCACCCCGCGGTGCTTATCTCCATCCTACATTGCCACTCACTGCCTATCCTAATTCAGACCCTCCGATTCAGACCACCCCGCGATGTTTTTCTCACTCCTACTAGTGAATGTCATTTAACACACACACATAAGTCGCACCACCACCCGATGTTTTACAGAAACCTACCCTACATTGCCACTGCATGTTCCCTGACCTCCCCATGCTGACCACCCCGCGGTGCTTTTCTCCATCCTACATTGCCACTCACTGCCTATCCTAATTCAGACACTCCGATTCACACCACCCCGTGATGTTTTTCTCACTCCTACTAGTGAATGTAATGTAACACACACCCATACAATGAGCACCACCCCGTGATGTTTTTCTCACTCCTACTAGTGAATGTAATGTAACACACACCCATACAATGCGCACCACCCCGCGTTGTTTTTCAGAAACCTATCCTACATTGCCACTGCATGTTTCCTGACCTCCCCATGCTGACCACCCCGCAGTGCTTTTCTCCATCCTACATTGCCACTCACTGCCTATCATAATTCTGACCCTCCGATTCACACCACCGCGTGATGTTTTTCTCACTCCTACTAGTGAATGTAATGTAACACACACCCATACAATGCGCACCACACCGTGATGATTTTCTCACTGCTACTAGTGAATGTAATGTAACACACACCCATACAATGCGACCACCCCGTGATATTTTTCTCACTCCTACTAGTGAATATAAAGTAACACACACCCATACAATGCACACCACCCCGCGATGTTTTTCAGAAACCTATCCTACATTGCCACAGCATGTTCCGTGACCTCCCCATGCTGACCACCCTGCGGTGCTTTTCTCCATCCTACATTGCCACTCACTGCCTATCCTAATTCAGACCCTCCGATTCATACCACCCTGTGATGTTTTTCTCACTGCTACTAGTGAATGTAATGTAACACACACCCATACAATGCGCACCACCCCGTGATATTTTTCTCACTCCTACTAGTGAATGTAAAGTAACACACACCCATACAATGCACACCACCCCGCGATGTTTTTCAGAAACCTATCCTACATTGCCACTGCATGTTCCCTGACCTCCCCATGCTGACCACCCTGCAGTGCTTTTCTCCATCCTACATTGCCACTCACTGCCTATCCTAATTCAGACCCTCCGATTCATACCACCCCGTGATGTTTTTCTCACTCCTACTAGTGAATGTAATGTAACACACACCCATACAATGCGCACCATGCCGTGATGTTTTTCTCACTCCTACTAGTGAATGTAATGTAACACACACCCATACAATGCGCACCACCCCACGATGTTTTTCAGAAACCTATCCTACATTGCCACTGCATGTTCCCTGACCTCCCCTTGCTGACCACCCCGCAGTGCTTTTCTCCATCCTACATTGCCACTCACTGCCTATCCTAATTCACACCCTCCGATTCACACCACCCCGTGATGTTTTTCTCTCTCCCACTAGTGAATGTAATGTAACACACACCCATACAATGCGCAGCACCCCGTGATATTTTTCTCACTCCTACTAGTGAATGTAAAGTAACACACACCCATACAATGCACACCACCCCGCGATGTTTTTCAGAAACCTATCCTACATTGCCACTGCATGTTCCCTGACCTCCCCATGCTGACCACCCTGCGGTGCTTTTCTCCATCCTACATTGCCACTCACTGCCTATCCTAATTCAGACCCTCCGATTCATACCACCCTGTGATGTTTTTCTCACTCCTACTAGTGAATGTAATGTAACACACACCCATACAATGCGCACCACGCCGTGATGTTTTTCTCACTCCTACTAGTGAATGTAATGTAACACACACCCATACAATGCGCACCACCCCGTGATGTTTTTCAGAAAACTATCCTACATTGCCACTGCATGTTCCCTGACCTCCACATGCTGACCACCCTTCGGTGCTTTTCTCCATCCTACATTGCCACTCACTGCCTATCCTAATTCAGACCCTCCGATTCAGACCACCCCGCGATGTTTTTCTCACTCCTACTAGTGAATGTCATTTAACACACACCCATAAGGCGCACCACCACCCGATGTTTTACAGAAACCTATCCTACATTGCCACTGCATGTTCCCTGACCTCCCCATGCTGACCACCCCGCGGTGCTTTTCTCCATCCTACATTGCCACTCACTGCCTATGCTAATTCAGACCCACCGATTCACACCACCCCGTGATGTTTTTCTCACTCCTACTAGTGAATGTAATGTAACACACACCCATACAATGAGCACCACCCCGTGATGTTTTTCTCACTCCTACTAGTGAATGTAATGTAACACACACCCATACAATGCGCACCACCCCGAGTTGTTTTTCAGAAACATATCCTACATTGCCACTGCATGTTCCCTGACCTCCCCATGCTGACCACCACGCAGTGCTTTTCTCCGTCCTACATTGCCACTCACTGCCTATCATAATTCTGACCCTCCGATTCACACCACCGCGTGATGTTTTTCTCACTCCTACTAGTGAATGTAATGTAACACACACCCATACAATGCGCACCACACCGTGATGATTTTCTCACTGCTACTAGTGAATGTAATGTAACACACACCCATACAATGCGCACGACCCCGTGATATTTTTCTCACTCCTACTAGTGAATGTAAAGTAACACACACCCATACAATGCCCACCACCCCGCGATGATTTTCAGAAACCTATCCTACATTGCCACTGCATGTTCCCTGACCTCCCCATGCTGACCACCCCGCGGGGCTTTTCTCCATCCTACATTGCCACTCACTACCTATCCTAATTCAGACCCTCCGATTCACACCACCCCGTGATGTTTTTCTCACTCCTACTAGTGAATGTAATGTAACACACACCCATACAAT
Source organism: Cavia porcellus (assembly GCF_034190915.1). Lineage (NCBI taxonomy): Eukaryota > Metazoa > Chordata > Mammalia > Rodentia > Caviidae > Cavia > Cavia porcellus. The sequence goes on along the minus strand of NW_026947746.1, from coordinate 104,065 downwards.
GTGCACCACCCCGTGAAGATTTTCTCACTCCTACTAGTGAATGTAATGTAAAACACACCCATACAATGCGCACCACCCCGTGATGTTTTTCTCACTCCTACCAGTGAATGTAATGTAACACACACCCATACAATGCGCACCACCCCGCGATGTTTTTCAGAAACCTATCCTACATTGCCACTGCATGTTCCCTGAGCTCCCCATGCTGACCACCCCGCGGTGCTTATCTCCATCCTACATTGCCACTCACTGCCTATCCTAATTCAGACCCTCCGATTCAGACCACCCCGCGATGTTTTTCTCACTCCTACTAGTGAATGTCATTTAACACACACCCATAAGGCGCACCACCACCCGATGTTTTACAGAAACCTATCCTACATTGCCACTGCATGTTCCCTGACCTCCCCATGCTGACCACCCCGCGGTGCTTTTCTCCATCCTACATTGCCACTCACTGCCTATGCTAATTCAGACCCTCCGATTCACACCACCCCGTGATGTTTTTCTCACTCCTACTAGTGAATGTAATGTAACACACACCCATACAATGAGCACCACCCCGTGATGTTTTTCTCACTCCCACTAGTGAATGTAATGTAACACACACCCATACAATGCGCACCACCCCGAGTTGTTTTTCAGAAACCTATCCTACATTGCCACTGCATGTTCCCTGACCTCCCCATGCTGACCACCACGCAGTGCTTTTCTCCATCCTACATTGCCACTCACTGCCTATCATAATTCTGACCCTCCGATTCACACCACCGCGTGATGTTTTTCTCACTCCTACTAGTGAATGTAATGTAACACACACCCATACAATGCGCACCACACCGTGATGATTTTCTCACTGCTACTAGTGAATGTAATGTAACACACACACATACAATGCGCACCACCCCGTGATATTTTTCTCACTCCTACTAGTGAATGTAAAGTAACACACACCCATACAATGCACACCACCCCGCGATGTTTTTCAGAAACCTATCCTACATTGCCACTGCATGTTCCCTGACCTCCCCATGCTGACCACCCTGCGTTGCTTTTCTCCATCCTACATTGCCAATCACTGCCTATCCTAATTCAGAACCTTCGATTCATACCACCCCGTGATGTTTTTCTCACTCCTACTAGTGAATGTAATGTAACACACACCCATACAATGCGCACCACCCCACGATGTTTTTCAGAAACCTATCCTACATTGCCACTTCATGTTCCCTGACCTCCCCTTGCTGACCACCCCGCAGTGCTTTTCTCCATCCTACATTGCCACTCACTGCCTATCCTAATTCACACCCTCCGATTCACACCACCCCGTGATGTTTTTCTCACTCCTACTAGTGAATGTAATGTAACACACACCCATACAATGAGCACCACCCCGTGATGTTTTTCTCACTCCTACTAGTGAATGTAATGTAACACACACCCATACAATGCGCACCACCCCGAGTTGTTTTTCAGAAACATATCCTACATTGCCACTGCATGTTCCCTGACCTCCCCATGCTGACCACCACGCAGTGCTTTTCTCCATCCTACATTGCCACTCACTGCCTATCATAATTCTGACCCTCCGATTCACACCACCGCGTGATGTTTTTCTCACTCCTACTAGTGAATGTAATGTAACACACACCCATACAATGCGCACCACACCGTGATGATTTTCTCACTGCTACTAGTGAATGTAATGTAACACACACCCATACAATGCGTACGACCCCGTGATATTTTTCTCACTCCTACTAGTGAATGTAAAGTAACACACACCCATACAATGCACACCACCCCGCGATGTTTTTTCAGAAACCTATCCTACATTGCCACTGCATGTTCCCTGACATCCCCATGCTGACCACCCCGCGGTGCTTTTCTCCATCGTACATTGCCACTCACTGCCTATCCTAATTCAGACCCTCCGATTCACACCACCCCGTGATGTTTTTCTCACTCATACTAGTGAATGTAATGTAACACACACCCATACAATGTGCACCACCCCGTGAAGATTTTCTCACTCCTACTAGTGAATGTAATGTAAAACACACCCATACAATGCGCACCACCCCATGATGTTTTTCTCACTCCTACCAGTGAATGTAATGTAACACACACCCGTACAATGCGCACCACCCCGCGATGTTTTTCAGAAACCTATCCTACATTGCCACTGCATGTTCCCTGAGCTCCCCATGCTGACCACCCCGCGGTGCTTATCTCCATCCTACATTGCCACTCACTGCCTATCCTAATTCAGACCCTCCGATTCAGACCACCCCGCGATGTTTTTCTCACTCCTACTAGTGAATGTCATTTAACACACATCCATAAGGCGCACCACCACCCGATGTTTTACAGAAACCTATCCTACATTGCCACTGCATGTTCCCTGACCTCCCCATGCTGACCACCCCGCGGTGCTTTTCTCCATCCTACATTGCCACTCACTGCCTATGCTAATTCAGACCCTCCGATTCACACCACCCCGTGATGTTTTTCTCACTCCTACTAGTGAATGTAATGTAACACACACCCATACAATGAGCACCACCCCGTGATGTTTTTCTCACTCCTACTAGTGAATGTAATGTAACACACACCCATACAATGCGCACCACCCCGAGTTGTTTTTCAGAAACCTATCCTACATTGCCACTGCATGTTCCCTGACCTCCCCATGCTGACCACCACGCAGTGCTTTTCTCCATCCTACATTGCCACTCACTGCCTATCATAATTCTGACCCTCCGATTCACACCACCGCGTGATGTTTTTCTCACTCCTACTAGTGAATGTAATGTAACACACACCCATACAATGCGCACCACACCGTGATGATTTTCTCACTGCTACTAGTGAATGTAATGTAACACACACCCATACAATGCGCACGACCCCGTGATATTTTTCTCACTCCTACTAGTGAATGTAAAGTAACACACACCCATACAATGCACACCACCCCGCGATGTTTTTCAGAAACCTATCCTACATTGCCACTGCATGTTCCCTGACCTCCCCATGCTGACCACCCTGCGGTGCTTTTCTCCATTCTACATTGCCACTCACTGCCTATCCTAATTCAGACCCTGCGATTCACACCACCCCGTGATGTTTTTCTCACTGCTACTAGTGAATGTAATGTAACACACACCCATACAATGCGCACCACCCCGTGATATTTTTCTCACTCCTACTAGTGAATGTAAAGTAACACACACCCATACAATGCACACCACCCCGCGATGTTTTTCAGAAACCTATCCTACATTGCCACTGCATGTTCCCTGACCTCCCCATGCTGACCACCCTGCGTTGCTTTTCTCCATCCTACATTGCCAATCACTGCCTATCCTAATTCAGAACCTCCGATTCATACCACCCCGTGATGTTTTTCTCACTCCTACTAGTGAATGTAATGTAACACACACCCATACAATGCGCACCACCCCGTGATGTTTTTCTCACTCCTACTAGTGAATGTAATGTAACACACACCCATACAATGCGCACCACCCCACGATGTTTTTCAGAAACCTATCCTACATTGCCACTGCATGTTCCCTGACCTCCCCTTGCTGACCACCCCGCAGTGCTTTTCTCCATCCTACATTGCCACTCACTGCCTATCCTAATTCACACCCTCCGATTCACACCACCCCGTGATGTTTTTCTCACTCCTACTAGTGAATGTAATGTAACACACACCCATACAATGCGCACCACCCCGCGATGTTTTTCAGAAACCTATCCTGCATTGCCCGTGCATGTTCCCTGACTTCCCCATGCTGACCACCCCGCGGTGCTTTTCTCCTTCCTACATTGCCACTCACTGCATATCTTATTTCAGACCCTCCGATTCACACCACCCCGTCATGTTTTTCTCACTCCTACTAGTGAATGTAATGTAACACACACCCATACAATGCGCACCACCCCGTGATGTTTTTCAGAAAACTATCCTACATTGCCACTGCATGTTCCCTGACCTCCCCATGCTGACGACCTCGCGGTGCTTTTCTCCATCCTACATTGCCACTCACTGCCTATCCTAATTCAGACCCTCCGATTCACACCACCCCGTGATGTTTTTCTCACTCCTACTACTCAATGTAATGTAACACACACCCATACAATGCGCAGCACCAAGCGATGTTTTTCAGAAACCTATCCTACATTGCCACTGCATGATCCCTGACCTCCACATGCTGACCACCCCGCGGTGCTTTTCTCCATCCTACATTGCAACTCACTGCCTATCCTAATACAGAACCTCCGATTCACACCACCCCGTGATGTTTTTCTCAGTCCTACTAGTGAATGTAATGTAACACACACCCATACAATGCGCACCACCCCGCGATGTTTTTCAGAAACCTATCCTACATTGCCACTGCACGTTCCCTGACCTCCAAATGCTGACCACCCCGCGGTGCTTTTCTCCATCCTACATTGCCACTCACTGCCTATCCTAATTCAGACCCTCCGATTCACACCACCCCGTGATGTTTTTCTCACTCCTACTAGTGAATGTAATGTAACACACACCCATACAATGCGCACCACACCGTGATGTTTTTCTCACTCCTACTAGTGAATGTAATGTAACACACAACCATACAATGCGCACCACACCACGATGTTTTTCAGAAACCTATCCTACATTGCCACTGCATGTTCCCTGACCTCCCCTTGCTGACCACCCTGCAGTGCTTTTCTCCATCCTACATTGCCACTCACTGCCTATCCTAATTCACACCCTCCGATTCACACCACCCCGTAATGTTTTTCTCACTCCCACTAGTGAATGTAATGTAACACACACCCATACAATGCGCACCACCCCGTGATATTTTTCTCACTCCTACTAGTGAATGTAAAGTAACACAAACCCATACAATGCACACCACCCCGCGATGTTTTTCAGAAACCTATCCTACATTGCCACTGCATGTTCCCTGACCTCCCCATGCTGACCACCCTGCGGTGCTTTTCTCCATCCTACATTGCCACTCACTGCCTATCCTAATTCAGACCCTCCGATTCATACCACCCCGTGATGTTTTTCTCACTCCTACTAGTGAATGTAATGTAACACACACCCATACAATGCGCACCACGCCGTGATGTTTTTCTCACTCCTACTAGTGAATGTAATGTAACACACACCCATACAATGCGCACCACCCCGAGTTGTTTTTCAGAAACCTATCCTACATTGCCACTGCATGTTCCCTGACCTCCCCATGCTGACCACCACGCAGTGCTTATCTCCATCCTACATTGCCACTCACTGCCTATCATAATTCTGACCCTCCGATTCACACCACCGCGTGATGTTTTTCTCACTCCTACTAGTGAATGTAATGTAACACACACCCATACAATGCGCACCACACCGTGATGATTTTCTCACTGCTACTAGTGAATGTAATGTAACACACACCCATACAATGCGCACCACCCCGTGATATTTTTCTCACTCCTACTAGTGAATGTAAAGTAACACACACAAATACAATGCACACCACCCCGCGATGTTTTTCAGAAACCTATCCTACATTGCCACTGCATGTTCCCTGACCTCCCCATGCTGACCACCCTGCGTTGCTTTTCTCCATCCTACATTGCCAATCACTGCCTATCCTAATTCAGAACCTTCGATTCATACCACGCCGTGATGTTTTTCTCACTCCTACTAGTGAATGTAATGTAACACACACCCATACAATGCGCACCACCCCGTGATGTTTTTCAGAAAACTATCCTACATTGCCACTGCATGTTCCCTGACCTCCACATGCTGACCACCCTTCGGTGCTTTTCTCCATCCTACATTGCCACTCACTGCCTATCCTAATTCAGACCCTCCGATTCAGACCACCCCGCGATGTTTTTCTCACTCCTACTAGTGAATGTCATTTAACACACACCCATAAGGCGCACCACCACCCGATGTTTTACAGAAACCTATCCTACATTGCCACTGCATGTTCCCTGACCTCCCCATGCTGACCACCCCGCGGTGCTTTTCTCCATCCTACATTGCCACTCACTGCCTATGCTAATTCAGACCCACCGATTCACACCACCCCGTGATGTTTTTCTCACTCCTACTAGTGAATGTAATGTAACACACACCCATACAATGAGCACCACCCCGTGATGTTTTTCTCACTCCTTCTAGTGAATGTAATGTAACACACACCCATACAATGCGCACCACCCCGAGTTGTTTTTCAGAAACATATCCTACATTGCCACTGCATGTTCCCTGACCTCCCCATGCTGACCACCACGCAGTGCTTTTCTCCGTCCTACATTGCCACTCACTGCCTATCATAATTCTGACCCTCCGATTCACACCACCGCGTGATGTTTTTCTCACTCCTACTAGTGAATGTAATGTAACACACACCCATACAATGCGCACCACACCGTGATGATTTTCTCACTGCTACTAGTGAATGTAATGTAACACACACCCATACAATGCGCACGACCCCGTGATATTTTTCTCACTCCTACTAGTGAATGTAAAGTAACACACACCCATACAATGCCCACCACCCCGCGATGTTTTTCAGAAACCTATCCTACATTGCCACTGCATGTTCCCTGACCTCCCCATGCTGACCACCCCGCGGGGCTTTTCTCCATCCTACATTGCCACTCACTGCCTATCCTAATTCAGACCCTCCGATTCACACCACCCTGTGATGTTTTTCTCACTCCTACTAGTGAATGTAATGTAACACACACCCATACAATGTGCACCACCCCGTGAAGATTTTCTCACTCCTACTAGTGAATGTAATGTAAAACACACCCATACAATGCGCACCACCCCGTGATGTTTTTCTCACTCCTACCAGTGAATGTAATGTAACACACACCCATACAATGCGCACCACCCCGCGATGTTTTTCAGAAACCTATCCTACATTGCCACTGCATGTTCCCTGAGCTCCCCATGCTGACCACCCCGCGGTGCTTATCTCCATCCTACATTGCCACTCACTGCCTATCCTAATTCAGACCCTCCGATTCAGACCACCCCGCGATGTTTTTCTCACTCCTACTAGTGAATGTCATTTAACACACAACCATAAGGCGCACCACCACCCGATGTTTTACAGAAACCTATCCTACATTGCCACTGCATGTTCCCTGACCTCCCCATGCTGACCACCCCGCGGTGCTTTTCTCCATCCTACATTGCCACTCACTGCCTATGCTAATTCAGACCCTCCGATTCACACCACCCCGTGATGTTTTTCTCACTCCTACTAGTGAATGTAATGTAACACACACCCATACAATGAGCACCACCCCGTGATGTTTTTCTCACTCCCACTAGTGAATGTAATGTAACACACACCCATACAATGCGCACCACCCCGAGTTGTTTTTCAGAAACCTATCCTACATTGCCACTGCATGTTCCCTGACCTCCCCATGCTGACCACCACGCAGTGCTTTTCTCCATCCTACATTGCCACTCACTGCCTATCATAATTCTGACCCTCCGATTCACACCACCGCGTGATGTTTTTCTCACTCCTACTAGTGAATGTAATGTAACACACACCCATACAATGCGCACCACACCGTGATGATTTTCTCACTGCTACTAGTGAATGTAATGTAACACACACCCATACAATGCGCACCACCCCGTGATATTTTTCTCACTCCTACTAGTGAATGTAAAGTAACACACACCCATACAATGCACACCACCCCGCGATGTTTTTCAGAAACCTATCCTACATTGCCACTGCATGTTCCCTGACCTCCCCATGCTGACCACCCTGCGTTGCTTTTCTCCATCCTACATTGCCAATCACTGCCTATCCTAATTCAGAACCTTCGATTCATACCACCCCGTGATGTTTTTCTCACTCCTACTAGTGAATGTAATGTAACACACACCCATACAATGCGCACCACCCCACGATGTTTTTCAGAAACCTATCCTACATTGCCACTTCATGTTCCCTGACCTCCCCTTGCTGACCACCCCGCAGTGCTTTTCTCCATCCTACATTGCCACTCACTGCCTATCCTAATTCACACCCTCCGATTCACACCACCCCGTGATGTTTTTCTCACTCCTACTAGTGAATGTAATGTAACACACACCCATACAATGAGCACCACCCCGTGATGTTTTTCTCACTCCTACTAGTGAATGTAATGTAACACACACCCATACAATGCGCACCACCCCGAGTTGTTTTTCAGAAACATATCCTACATTGCCACTGCATGTTCCCTGACCTCCCCATGCTGACCACCACGCAGTGCTTTTCTCCATCCTACATTGCCACTCACTGCCTATCATAATTCTGACCCTCCGATTCACACCACCGCGTGATGTTTTTCTCACTCCTACTAGTGAATGTAATGTAACACACACCCATACAATGCGCACCACACCGTGATGATTTTCTCACTGCTACTAGTGAATGTAATGTAACACACACCCATACAATGCGCACGACCCCGTGATATTTTTCTCACTCCTACTAGTGAATGTAAAGTAACACACACCCATACAATGCACACCACCCCGCGATGTTTTTTCAGAAACCTATCCTACATTGCCACTGCATGTTCCCTGACATCCCCATGCTGACCACCCCGCGGTGCTTTTCTCCATCCTACATTGCCACTCACTGCCTATCCTAATTCAGACCCTCCGATTCACACCACCCCGTGATGTTTTTCTCACTCATACTAGTGAATGTAATGTAACACACACCCATACAATGTGCACCACCCCGTGAAGATTTTCTCACCCCTACTAGTGAATGTAATGTAAAACACACCCATACAATGCGCACCACCCCATGATGTTTTTCTCACTCCTACCAGTGAATGTAATGTAACACACACCCGTACAATGCGCACCACCCCGCGATGTTTTTCAGAAACCTATCCTACATTGCCACTGCATGTTCCCTGACCTCAACATGCTGACCACCCCGCGGTGCTTATCTCCATCCTACATTGCCACTCACTGCCTATCCTAATTCAGACCCTCCGATTCAGACCACCCCGCGATGTTTTTCTCACTCCTACTAGTGAATGTCATTTAACACACATCCATAAGGCGCACCACCACCCGATGTTTTACAGAAACCTATCCTACATTGCCACTGCATGTTCCCTGACCTCCCCATGCTGACCACCCCGCGGTGCTTTTCTCCATCCTACATTGCCACTCACTGCCTATGCTAATTCAGACCCTCCGATTCACACCACCCCGTGATGTTTTTCTCACTCCTACTAGTGAATGTAATGTAACACACACCCATACAATGAGCACCACCCCGTGATGTTTTTCTCACTCCTACTAGTGAATGTAATGTAACACACACCCATACAATGCGCACCACCCCGAGTTGTTTTTCAGAAACCTATCCTACATTGCCACTGCATGTTCCCTGACCTCCCCATGCTGACCACCACGCAGTGCTTTTCTCCATCCTACATTGCCACTCACTGCCTATCATAATTCTGACCCTCCGATTCACACCACCGCGTGATGTTTTTCTCACTCCTACTAGTGAATGTAATGTAACACACACCCATACAATGCGCACCACACCGTGATGATTTTCTCACTGCTACTAGTGAATGTAATGTAACACACACCCATACAATGCGCACGACCCCGTGATATTTTTCTCACTCCTACTAGTGAATGTAAAGTAACACACACCCATACAATGCACACCACCCCGCGATGTTTTTCAGAAACCTATCCTACATTGCCACTGCATGTTCCCTGACCTCCCCATGCTGACCACCCTGCGGTGCTTTTCTCCATTCTACATTGCCACTCACTGCCTATCCTAATTCAGACCCTGCGATTCACACCACCCCGTGATGTTTTTCTCACTGCTACTAGTGAATGTAATGTAACACACACCCATACAATGCGCACCACCCCGTGATATTTTTCTCACTCCTACTAGTGAATGTAAAGTAACACACACCCATACAATGCACACCACCCCGCGATGTTTTTCAGAAACCTATCCTACATTGCCACTGCATGTTCCCTGACCTCCCCATGCTGACCACCCTGCGTTGCTTTTCTCCATCCTACATTGCCAATCACTGCCTATCCTAATTCAGAACCTCCGATTCATACCACCCCGTGATGTTTTTCTCACTCCTACTAGTGAATGTAATGTAACACACACCCATACAATGCGCACCACCCCGTGATGTTTTTCTCACTCCTACTAGTGAATGTAATGTAACACACACCCATACAATGCGCACGACCCCGTGATGTTTTTCTCACTCCTACTAGTGAATGTAATGTAACACACACCCATACAATGCGCACCACCCCGCGATGTTTTTCAGAAACCTATCCTACATTGCCACTGCATGTTCCCTGACCTCCCCTTGCTGACCACCCCGCAGTGCTTTTCTCCATCCTACATTGCCACTCACTGCCTATCCTAATTCACACCCTCCGATTCACACCACCCCGTGATGTTTTTCTCACTCCTACTAGTGAATGTAATGTAACACACACCCATACAATGCGCACCACCCCGCGATGTTTTTCAGAAACCTATCCTGCATTGCCCGTGCATGTTCCCTGACTTCCCCATGCTGACCACCCCGCGGTGCTTTTCTCCTTCCTACATTGCCACTCACTGCATATCTTATTTCAGACCCTCCGATTCACACCACCCTGTCATGTTTTTCTCACTCCTACTAGTGAATGTAATGTAACACACACCCATACAATGCGCACCACCCCGTGATGTTTTTCAGAAAACTATCCTACATTGCCACTGCATGTTCCCTGACCTCCCCATGCTGACGACCTCGCGGTGCTTTTCTCCATCCTACATTGCCACTCACTGCCTATCCTAATTCAGACCCTCCGATTCACACCACCCCGTGATGTTTTTCTCACTCCTACTAGTCAATGTAATGTAACACACACCCATACAATGCGCAGCACCAAGCGATGTTTTTCAGAAACCTATCCTACATTGCCACTGCATGTTCCCTGACCTCCACATGCTGACCACCCCGCGGTGCTTTTCTCCATCCTACATTGCAACTCACTGCCTATCCTAATACAGAACCTCCGATTCACACCACCCCGTGATGTTTTTCTCAGTCCTACTAGTGAATGTAATGTAACACACACCCATACAATGCGCACCACCCCGCGATGTTTTTCAGAAACCTATCCTACATTGCCACTGCACGTTCCCTGACCTCCAAATGCTGACCACCCCGCGGTGCTTTTCTCCATCCTACATTGCCACTCACTGCCTATCCTAATTCAGACCCTCCGATTCACACCACCCCGTGATGTTTTTCTCACTCCTACTAGTGAATGTAATGTAACACACACCCATACAATGCGCACCACACCGTGATGTTTTTCTCACTCCTACTAGTGAATGTAATGTAACACACAACCATACAATGCGCACCACACCACGATGTTTTTCAGAAACCTATCCTACATTGCCACTGCATGTTCCCTGACCTCCCCTTGCTGACCACCCTGCAGTGCTTTTCTCCATCCTACATTGCCACTCACTGCCTATCCTAATTCACACCCTCCGATTCACACCACCCCGTAATGTTTTTCTCACTCCCACTAGTGAATGTAATGTAACACACACCCATACAATGCGCACCACCCCGTGATATTTTTCTCACTCCTACTAGTGAATGTAAAGTAACACAAACCCATACAATGCACACCACCCCGCGATGTTTTTCAGAAACCTATCCTACATTGCCACTGCATGTTCCCTGACCTCCCCATGCTGACCACCCTGCGGTGCTTTTCTCCATCCTACATTGCCACTCACTGCCTATCCTAATTCAGACCCTCCGATTCATACCACCCCGTGATGTTTTTCTCACTCCTACTAGTGAATGTAATGTAACACACACCCATACAATGCGCACCACGCCGTGATGTTTTTCTCACTCCTACTAGTGAATGTAATGTAACACACACCCATACAATGCGCACCACCCCGAGTTGTTTTTCAGAAACCTATCCTACATTGCCACTGCATGTTCCCTGACCTCCCCATGCTGACCACCACGCAGTGCTTTTCTCCATCCTACATTGCCACTCACTGCCTATCATAATTCTGACCCTCCGATTCACACCACCGCGTGATGTTTTTCTCACTCCTACTAGTGAATGTAATGTAACACACACCCATACAATGCGCACCACACCGTGATGATTTTCTCACTGCTACTAGTGAATGTAATGTAACACACACCCATACAATGCGCACCACCCCGTGATATTTTTCTCACTCCTACTAGTGAATGTAAAGTAACACACACAAATACAATGCACACCACCCCGCGATGTTTTTCAGAAACCTATCCTACATTGCCACTGCATGTTCCCTGACCTCCCCATGCTGACCACCCTGCGTTGCTTTTCTCCATCCTACATTGCCAATCACTGCCTATCCTAATTCAGAACCTTCGATTCATACCACCCCGTGATGTTTTTCTCACTCCTACTAGTGAATGTAATGTAACACACACCCATACAATGTGCACCACCCCACGATGTTTTTCAGAAACCTATCCTACATTGCCACTGCATGTTCCCTGACCTCCCCTTGCTGACCACCCCGCAGTGCTTTTCTCCATCCTACATTGCCACTCACTGCCTATCCTAATTCACACCCTCCGATTCACACCACCCCGTGATGTTTTTCTCACTCCTACTAGTGAATGTAATGTAACACACACCCATACAATGAGCACCACCCCGTGATGTTTTTCTCACTCCTACTAGTGAATGTAATGTAACACACACCCATACAATGCGCACCACCCCGAGTTGTTTTTCAGAAACATATCCTACATTGCCACTGCATGTTCCCTGACCTCCCCATGCTGACCACCACGCAGTGCTTTTCTCCATCCTACATTGCCACTCACTGCCTATCATAATTCTGACCCTCCGATTCACACCACCGCGTGATGTTTTTCTCACTCCTACTAGTGAATGTAATGTAACACACACCCATACAATGCGCACCACACCGTGATGATTTTCTCACTGCTACTAGTGAATGTAATGTAACACACACCCATACAATGCGCACGACCCCGTGATATTTTTCTCACTCCTACTAGTGAATGTAAAGTAACACACACCCATACAATGCACACCACCCCGCGATGTTTTTTCAGAAACCTATCCTACATTGCCACTGCATGTTCCCTGACATCCCAATGCTGACCACCCCGCGGTGCTTTTCTCCATCCTACATTGCCACTCACTGCCTATCCTAATTCAGACCCTCCGATTCACACCACCCCGTGATGTTTTTCTCACTCATACTAGTGAATGTAATGTAACACACACCCATACAATGTGCACCACCCCGTGAAGATTTTCTCACTCCTACTAGTGAATGTAATGTAAAACACACCCATACAATGCGCACCACCCCGTGATGTTTTTCTCACTCCTACCAGTGAATGTAATGTAACACACACCCGTACAATGCGCACCACCCCGCGATGTTTTTCAGAAACCTATCCTACATTGCCACTGCATGTTCCCTGAGCTCCCCATGCTGACCACCCCGCGGTGCTTATCTCCATCCTACATTGCCACTCACTGCCTATCCTAATTCAGACCCTCCGATTCAGACCACCCCGCGATGTTTTTCTCACTCCTACTAGTGAATGTCATTTAACACACATCCATAAGGCGCACCACCACCCGATGTTTTACAGAAACCTATCCTACATTGCCACTGCATGTTCCCTGACCTCCCCATGCTGACCACCCTGCGGTGCTTTTCTCCATCCTACATTGCCACTCACTGCCTATGCTAATTCAGACCCTCCGATTCACACCACCCCGTGATGTTTTTCTCACTCCTACTAGTGAATGTAATGTAACACACACCCATACAATGAGCACCACCCCGTGATGTTTTTCTCACTCCTACTAGTGAATGTAATGTAACACACACCCATACAATGCGCACCACCCCGAGTTGTTTTTCAGAAACCTATCCTACATTGCCACTGCATGTTCCCTGACCTCCCCATGCTGACCACCACGCAGTGCTTTTCTCCATCCTACATTGCCACTCACTGCCTATCATAATTCTAACCCTCCGATTCACACCACCGCGTGATGTTTTTCTCACTCCTACTAGTGAATGTAATGTAACACACACCCATACAATGCGCACCACACCGTGATGATTTTCTCACTGCTACTAGTGAATGTAATGTAACACACACCCATACAATGCGCACGACCCCGTGATATTTTTCTCACTCCTACTAGTGAATGTAAAGTAACACACACCCATACAATGCACACCACCCCGCGATGTTTTTCAGAAACCTATCCTACATTGCCACTGCATGTTCCCTGACCTCCCCATGCTGACCACCCTGCGGTGCTTTTCTCCATTCTACATTGCCACTCACTGCCTATCCTAATTCAGACCCTGCGATTCACACCACCCCGTGATGTTTTTCTCACTGCTACTAGTGAATGTAATGTAACACACACCCATACAATGCGCACCACCCCGTGATATTTTTCTCACTCCTACTAGTGAATGTAAAGTAACACACACCCATACAATGCACACCACCCCGCGATGTTTTTCAGAAACCTATCCTACATTGCCACTGCATGTTCCCTGACCTCCCCATGCTGACCACCCTGCGTTGCTTTTCTCCATCCTACATTGCCAATCACTGCCTATCCTAATTCAGAACCTCCGATTCATACCACCCCGTGATGTTTTTCTCACTCCTACTAGTGAATGTAATGTAACACACACCCATACAATGCGCACCACCCCGTGATGTTTTTCTCACTCCTACTAGTGAATGTAATGTAACACACACCCATACAATGCGCACCACCCCACGATGTTTTTCAGAAACCTATCCTACATTGCCACTGCATGTTCCCTGACCTCCCCATGCTGACGACCTCGCGGTGCTTTTCTCCATCCTACATTGCCACTCACTGCCTATCCTAATTCAGACCCTCCGATTCACACCACCCCGTGATGTTTTTCTCACTCCTACTAGTCAATGTAATGTAACACACACCCATACAATGCGCAGCACCCCGCGATGTTTTTCAGAAACCTATCCTACATTGCCACTGCATGTTCCCTGACCTCCACATGCTGACCACCCCGCGGTGCTTTTCTCCATCCTACATTGCAACTCACTGCCTATCCTAATACAGAACCTCCGATTCACACCACCCCGTGATGTTTTTCTCACTCCTACTAGTGAACGTAATGTAACACACACCCATACAATGCTCACCACCCCGCGATGTTTTTCAGAAACCTATCCTACATTGCCACTGCATGTTCCCTGAACTCCCCATGCTGACCACCCCGCAGTGCTTTTCTCCATCCTACATTGCCACTCACTGCCTATCCTAATTCAGACCCTCCGATTCACACCACCCCGTGATGTTTTTCTCACTCCTACTACTGAATGTAATGTAACACACACCCATACAATGCGCCCCACCCCGTGATGTTTTTGTCACTCCTACTAGTGAATGTAATGTAACACAAACCCATACAATGCGCACCACCCCGTGATATTTTTCTCACTCCTACTAGTGAATGTAAAGTAACACAAACCCATACAATGCACACCACCCCGCGATGTTTTTCAGAAACCTATCCTACATTGCCACTGCATGTTCCCTGACCTCCCCATGCTGACCACCCTGCGGTGCTTTTCTCCATCCTACATTGCCACTCACTGCCTATCCTAATTCAGACCCTCCGATTCATACCACCCCGTGATGTTTTTCTCACTCCTACTAGTGAATGTAATGTAACACACACCCATACAATGCGCACCACGCCGTGATGTTTTTCTCACTCCTACTAGTGAATGTAATGTAACACACACCCATACAATGCGCACCACCCCACGATGTTTTTCAGAAACCTATCCTACATTGCCACTGCATGTTCCCTGACCTCCCCTTGCTGTCCACCCCGCAGTGCTTTTCTTCATCCTACATTGCCACTCACTGTCTATCCTAATTCACACCCTCCGATTCACACCACCCCGTGATGTTTTTCTCACTCCCACTAGTGAATGTAATGTAACACACACCCATACAATGCGCACCACCCCGCGTTGTTTTTCAGAAACCTATCCTACATTGCCACTGCATGTTCCCTGACCTCCCCATGCTGACCACCCCGCAGTGCTTTTCTCCATCCTACATTGCCACTCACTGCCTATCATAATTCTGACCCTCCGATTCACACCACCGCGTGATGTTTTTCTCACTCCTACTAGTGAATGTAATGTAACACACACCCATACAATGCGCACCACACCGTGATGATTTTCTCACTGCTACTAGTCAATGTAATGTAACACACACCAATACAATGCGCACGACCCCGTGATATTTTTCTCACTCCTACTAGTGAATGTAAAGTAACACACACCCATACAATGCACACCACCCCGCGATGTTTTTCAGAAACTTATCCTACATTGCCACTGCATGTTCCCTGACCTCCCCATGCTGACCACCCTGCGGTGCTTTTCTCCATCCTACATTGCCACTCACTGCCTATCCTAATTCAGACCCTCCGATTCATACCACCCCGTGATGTTTTTCTCACTGCTACTAGTGAATGTAATGTAACACACACCCATACAACGCGCACCACCCCGTGATATTTTTCTCATTCCTACTAGTGAATGTAAAGTAACACACACCCATACAATGCACACCACCCCGCGATGTTTTTCAGAAACCTATCCTACATTGCCACTGCATGTTCCCTGACCTCCCCATGCTGACCACCCTGCGGTGCTTTTCTCCATCCTACATTGCCACTCACTGCCTATCCTAATTCAGACCCTCCGATTCATAACACCCCGTGATGTTTTTCTCACTCCTACTAGTGAATGTAATGTAACACACACCCATACAATGCGCACCACCCCGTGATGTTTTTCTCACTCCTACTAGTGAATGTAATGTAACACAGACCCATACAATGCGCACCACTACACGATGTTTTTCAGAAACCTATCCTACATTGCCACTGCATGTTCCCTGACCTCCCCTTGCTGACCACCCCGCAGTGCTTTTCTCCATCCTACATTGCCACTCACTGCCTATCCTAATTCACACCCTCCGATTCACACCACCCCGTGATGTTTTTCTCACTCCCAATAGTGAATGTAATGTAACACACAGCCATACAATGCGCACCACCCCACGATGTTTTTCAGAAACCTATCCTGCATTGCCCCTGCATGTTCCCTGACTTCCCCATGCTGACCACCCCGCGGTGCTTTTCTCCTTCCTACATTGCCACTCACTGCATATCTTATTTCAGACCCTCCGATTCACATCACCCCGTCATGTTTTTCTCACTCCTACTAGTGAATGTAATGTAACACACACCCATACAATGCGCACCACCCCACGATGTTTTTCAGAAAACTATCCTACATTGCCACTGCATGTTCCCTGACCTCCCCATGCTGACGACCTCGCGGTGCTTTTCTCCATCCTACATTTCCACTCACTGCCTATCCTAATTCAGACCCTCCGATTCACACCACCCCGTGATGTTTTTCTCACTCCTACTAGTCAATGTAATGTAACACACACCCATACAATGCGCAGCACCCCGCGATGTTTTTCAGAAACCTATCCTACATTGCCACTGCATGTTCCCTGACCTCCACATGCTGACCACCCCGCGGTGCTTTTCTCCATCCTACATTGCAACTCACTGCCTATCCTAATACAGACCCTCCGATTCACACCACCCCGTGATGTTTTTCTCACTCCTACTAGTGAATGTAATGTAACACACACCCATACAATGCGCACCACCCCGCGATGTTTTTCAGAAACCTATCCTACATTGCCACTGCATGTTCCCTGACCTCCCCATGCTGACCACCCCGCGGTGCTTTTCTCCATCCTACATTGCCACTCACTGCCTATCCTAATTCAGACCCTCCGATTCACACCACCCCGTGATGTTTTTCTCACTCCAACTAGTGAATGTAATGTAACACACACCCATACAATGCGCACCACCCCGTGAAGATTTTCTCACTCCTACTAGTGAATGTAATGTAAAACACACCCATACAATGCGCACCACCCCGTGATGTTTTTCTCACTCCTACCAGTGAATGTAATGTAACACACACCCATACAATGCGCACCACCCCGCGATGTTTTTCAGAAACCTATCCTACATTGCCACTGCATGTTCCCTGACCTCCCCATGCTGACCACCCCGCGGTGCTTTTCTCCATCCTACATTGCCACTCACTGCCTATGCTAATTCAGACCCTCCGATTCACACCACCCCGTGATGTTTTTCTCACTCCTACTAGTGAATGTAATGTAACACACACCCATACAATGAGCACCACCCCGTGATGTTTTTCTCACTCCCACTAGTGAATGTAATGTAACACACACCCATACAATGCGCACCACCCCGAGTTGTTTTTCAGAAACATATCCTACATTGCCACTGCATGTTCCCTGACCTCCCCATGCTGACCACCACGCAGTGCTTTTCTCCATCCTACATTGCCACTCACTGCCTATCATAATTCTGACCCTCCGATTCACACCACCGCGTGATGTTTTTCTCACTCCTACTAGTGAATGTAATGTAACACACACCCATACAATGCGCACCACACCGTGATGATTTTCTCACTGCTACTAGTGAATGTAATGTAACACACACCCATACAATGCGCACCACCCCGTGATATTTTTCTCACTCCTACTAGTGAATGTAAAGTAACACACACCCATACAATGCACACCACCCCGCGATGTTTTTCAGAAACCTATCCTACATTGCCACTGCATGTTCCCTGACCTCCCCATGCTGACCACCCTGCGTTGCTTTTCTCCATCCTACATTGCCAATCACTGCCTATCCTAATTCAGAACCTTCGATTCATACCACCCCGTGATGTTTTTCTCACTCCTACTAGTGAATGTAATGTAACACACACCCATACAATGCGCACCACCCCACGATGTTTTTCAGAAACCTATCCTACATTGCCACTTCATGTTCCCTGACCTCCCCTTGCTGACCACCCCGCAGTGCTTTTCTCCATCCTACATTGCCACTCACTGCCTATCCTAATTCACACCCTCCGATTCACACCACCCCGTGATGTTTTTCTCACTCCTACTAGTGAATGTAATGTAACACACACCCATACAATGAGCACCACCCCGTGATGTTTTTCTCACTCCTACTAGTGAATGTAATGTAACACACACCCATACAATGCGCACCACCCCGAGTTGTTTTTCAGAAACATATCCTACATTGCCACTGCATGTTCCCTGACCTCCCCATGCTGACCACCACGCAGTGCTTTTCTCCATCCTACATTGCCACTCACTGCCTATCATAATTCTGACCCTCCGATTCACACCACCGCGTGATGTTTTTCTCACTCCTACTAGTGAATGTAATGTAACACACACCCATACAATGCGCACCACACCGTGATGATTTTCTCACTGCTACTAGTGAATGTAATGTAACACACACCCATACAATGCGCACGACCCCGTGATATTTTTCTCACTCCTACTAGTGAATGTAAAGTAACACACACCCATACAATGCACACCACCCCGCGATGTTTTTTCAGAAACCTATCCTACATTGCCACTGCATGTTCCCTGACATCCCCATGCTGACCACCCCGCGGTGCTTTTCTCCATCCTACATTGCCACTCACTGCCTATCCTAATTCAGACCCTCCGATTCACACCACCCCGTGATGTTTTTCTCACTCATACTAGTGAATGTAATGTAACACACACCCATACAATGTGCACCACCCCGTGAAGATTTTCTCACCCCTACTAGTGAATGTAATGTAAAACACACCCATACAATGCGCACCACCCCATGATGTTTTTCTCACTCCTACCAGTGAATGTAATGTAACACACACCCGTACAATGCGCACCACCCCGCGATGTTTTTCAGAAACCTATCCTACATTGCCACTGCATGTTCCCTGACCTCAACATGCTGACCACCCCGCGGTGCTTATCTCCATCCTACATTGCCACTCACTGCCTATCCTAATTCAGACCCTCCGATTCAGACCACCCCGCGATGTTTTTCTCACTCCTACTAGTGAATGTCATTTAACACACATCCATAAGGCGCACCACCACCCGATGTTTTACAGAAACCTATCCTACATTGCCACTGCATGTTCCCTGACCTCCCCATGCTGACCACCCCGCGGTGCTTTTCTCCATCCTACATTGCCACTCACTGCCTATGCTAATTCAGACCCTCCGATTCACACCACCCCGTGATGTTTTTCTCACTCCTACTAGTGAATGTAATGTAACACACACCCATACAATGAGCACCACCCCGTGATGTTTTTCTCACTCCTACTAGTGAATGTAATGTAACACACACCCATACAATGCGCACCACCCCGAGTTGTTTTTCAGAAACCTATCCTACATTGCCACTGCATGTTCCCTGACCTCCCCATGCTGACCACCACGCAGTGCTTTTCTCCATCCTACATTGCCACTCACTGCCTATCATAATTCTGACCCTCCGATTCACACCACCGCGTGATGTTTTTCTCACTCCTACTAGTGAATGTAATGTAACACACACCCATACAATGCGCACCACACCGTGATGATTTTCTCACTGCTACTAGTGAATGTAATGTAACACACACCCATACAATGCGCACGACCCCGTGATATTTTTCTCACTCCTACTAGTGAATGTAAAGTAACACACACCCATACAATGCACACCACCCCGCGATGTTTTTCAGAAACCTATCCTACATTGCCACTGCATGTTCCCTGACCTCCCCATGCTGACCACCCTGCGGTGCTTTTCTCCATTCTACATTGCCACTCACTGCCTATCCTAATTCAGACCCTGCGATTCACACCACCCCGTGATGTTTTTCTCACTGCTACTAGTGAATGTAATGTAACACACACCCATACAATGCGCACCACCCCGTGATATTTTTCTCACTCCTACTAGTGAATGTAAAGTAACACACACCCATACAATGCACACCACCCCGCGATGTTTTTCAGAAACCTATCCTACATTGCCACTGCATGTTCCCTGACCTCCCCATGCTGACCACCCTGCGTTGCTTTTCTCCATCCTACATTGCCAATCACTGCCTATCCTAATTCAGAACCTCCGATTCATACCACCCCGTGATGTTTTTCTCACTCCTACTAGTGAATGTAATGTAACACACACCCATACAATGCGCACCACCCCGTGATGTTTTTCTCACTCCTACTAGTGAATGTAATGTAACACACACCCATACAATGCGCACGACCCCGTGATGTTTTTCTCACTCCTACTAGTGAATGTAATGTAACACACACCCATACAATGCGCACCACCCCGCGATGTTTTTCAGAAACCTATCCTACATTGCCACTGCATGTTCCCTGACCTCCCCTTGCTGACCACCCCGCAGTGCTTTTCTCCATCCTACATTGCCACTCACTGCCTATCCTAATTCACACCCTCCGATTCACACCACCCCGTGATGTTTTTCTCACTCCTACTAGTGAATGTAATGTAACACACACCCATACAATGCGCACCACCCCGCGATGTTTTTCAGAAACCTATCCTGCATTGCCCGTGCATGTTCCCTGACTTCCCCATGCTGACCACCCCGCGGTGCTTTTCTCCTTCCTACATTGCCACTCACTGCATATCTTATTTCAGACCCTCCGATTCACACCACCCTGTCATGTTTTTCTCACTCCTACTAGTGAATGTAATGTAACACACACCCATACAATGCGCACCACCCCGTGATGTTTTTCAGAAAACTATCCTACATTGCCACTGCATGTTCCCTGACCTCCCCATGCTGACGACCTCGCGGTGCTTTTCTCCATCCTACATTGCCACTCACTGCCTATCCTAATTCAGACCCTCCGATTCACACCACCCCGTGATGTTTTTCTCACTCCTACTAGTCAATGTAATGTAACACACACCCATACAATGCGCAGCACCAAGCGATGTTTTTCAGAAACCTATCCTACATTGCCACTGCATGTTCCCTGACCTCCACATGCTGACCACCCCGCGGTGCTTTTCTCCATCCTACATTGCAACTCACTGCCTATCCTAATACAGAACCTCCGATTCACACCACCCCGTGATGTTTTTCTCAGTCCTACTAGTGAATGTAATGTAACACACACCCATACAATGCGCACCACCCCGCGATGTTTTTCAGAAACCTATCCTACATTGCCACTGCACGTTCCCTGACCTCCAAATGCTGACCACCCCGCGGTGCTTTTCTCCATCCTACATTGCCACTCACTGCCTATCCTAATTCAGACCCTCCGATTCACACCACCCCGTGATGTTTTTCTCACTCCTACTAGTGAATGTAATGTAACACACACCCATACAATGCGCACCACACCGTGATGTTTTTCTCACTCCTACTAGTGAATGTAATGTAACACACAACCATACAATGCGCACCACACCACGATGTTTTTCAGAAACCTATCCTACATTGCCACTGCATGTTCCCTGACCTCCCCTTGCTGACCACCCTGCAGTGCTTTTCTCCATCCTACATTGCCACTCACTGCCTATCCTAATTCACACCCTCCGATTCACACCACCCCGTAATGTTTTTCTCACTCCCACTAGTGAATGTAATGTAACACACACCCATACAATGCGCACCACCCCGTGATATTTTTCTCACTCCTACTAGTGAATGTAAAGTAACACAAACCCATACAATGCACACCACCCCGCGATGTTTTTCAGAAACCTATCCTACATTGCCACTGCATGTTCCCTGACCTCCCCATGCTGACCACCCTGCGGTGCTTTTCTCCATCCTACATTGCCACTCACTGCCTATCCTAATTCAGACCCTCCGATTCATACCACCCCGTGATGTTTTTCTCACTCCTACTAGTGAATGTAATGTAACACACACCCATACAATGCGCACCACGCCGTGATGTTTTTCTCACTCCTACTAGTGAATGTAATGTAACACACACCCATACAATGCGCACCACCCCGAGTTGTTTTTCAGAAACCTATCCTACATTGCCACTGCATGTTCCCTGACCTCCCCATGCTGACCACCACGCAGTGCTTTTCTCCATCCTACATTGCCACTCACTGCCTATCATAATTCTGACCCTCCGATTCACACCACCGCGTGATGTTTTTCTCACTCCTACTAGTGAATGTAATGTAACACACACCCATACAATGCGCACCACACCGTGATGATTTTCTCACTGCTACTAGTGAATGTAATGTAACACACACCCATACAATGCGCACCACCCCGTGATATTTTTCTCACTCCTACTAGTGAATGTAAAGTAACACACACAAATACAATGCACACCACCCCGCGATGTTTTTCAGAAACCTATCCTACATTGCCACTGCATGTTCCCTGACCTCCCCATGCTGACCACCCTGCGTTGCTTTTCTCCATCCTACATTGCCAATCACTGCCTATCCTAATTCAGAACCTTCGATTCATACCACCCCGTGATGTTTTTCTCACTCCTACTAGTGAATGTAATGTAACACACACCCATACAATGTGCACCACCCCACGATGTTTTTCAGAAACCTATCCTACATTGCCACTGCATGTTCCCTGACCTCCCCTTGCTGACCACCCCGCAGTGCTTTTCTCCATCCTACATTGCCACTCACTGCCTATCCTAATTCACACCCTCCGATTCACACCACCCCGTGATGTTTTTCTCACTCCTACTAGTGAATGTAATGTAACACACACCCATACAATGAGCACCACCCCGTGATGTTTTTCTCACTCCTACTAGTGAATGTAATGTAACACACACCCATACAATGCGCACCACCCCGAGTTGTTTTTCAGAAACATATCCTACATTGCCACTGCATGTTCCCTGACCTCCCCATGCTGACCACCACGCAGTGCTTTTCTCCATCCTACATTGCCACTCACTGCCTATCATAATTCTGACCCTCCGATTCACACCACCGCGTGATGTTTTTCTCACTCCTACTAGTGAATGTAATGTAACACACACCCATACAATGCGCACCACACCGTGATGATTTTCTCACTGCTACTAGTGAATGTAATGTAACACACACCCATACAATGCGCACGACCCCGTGATATTTTTCTCACTCCTACTAGTGAATGTAAAGTAACACACACCCATACAATGCACACCACCCCGCGATGTTTTTTCAGAAACCTATCCTACATTGCCACTGCATGTTCCCTGACATCCCAATGCTGACCACCCCGCGGTGCTTTTCTCCATCCTACATTGCCACTCACTGCCTATCCTAATTCAGACCCTCCGATTCACACCACCCCGTGATGTTTTTCTCACTCATACTAGTGAATGTAATGTAACACACACCCATACAATGTGCACCACCCCGTGAAGATTTTCTCACTCCTACTAGTGAATGTAATGTAAAACACACCCATACAATGCGCACCACCCCGTGATGTTTTTCTCACTCCTACCAGTGAATGTAATGTAACACACACCCGTACAATGCGCACCACCCCGCGATGTTTTTCAGAAACCTATCCTACATTGCCACTGCATGTTCCCTGAGCTCCCCATGCTGACCACCCCGCGGTGCTTATCTCCATCCTACATTGCCACTCACTGCCTATCCTAATTCAGACCCTCCGATTCAGACCACCCCGCGATGTTTTTCTCACTCCTACTAGTGAATGTCATTTAACACACATCCATAAGGCGCACCACCACCCGATGTTTTACAGAAACCTATCCTACATTGCCACTGCATGTTCCCTGACCTCCCCATGCTGACCACCCCGCGGTGCTTTTCTCCATCCTACATTGCCACTCACTGCCTATGCTAATTCAGACCCTCCGATTCACACCACCCCGTGATGTTTTTCTCACTCCTACTAGTGAATGTAATGTAACACACACCCATACAATGAGCACCACCCCGTGATGTTTTTCTCACTCCTACTAGTGAATGTAATGTAACACACACCCATACAATGCGCACCACCCCGAGTTGTTTTTCAGAAACCTATCCTACATTGCCACTGCATGTTCCCTGACCTCCCCATGCTGACCACCACGCAGTGCTTTTCTCCATCCTACATTGCCACTCACTGCCTATCATAATTCTAACCCTCCGATTCACACCACCGCGTGATGTTTTTCTCACTCCTACTAGTGAATGTAATGTAACACACACCCATACAATGCGCACCACACCGTGATGATTTTCTCACTGCTACTAGTGAATGTAATGTAACACACACCCATACAATGCGCACGACCCCGTGATATTTTTCTCACTCCTACTAGTGAATGTAAAGTAACACACACCCATACAATGCACACCACCCCGCGATGTTTTTCAGAAACCTATCCTACATTGCCACTGCATGTTCCCTGACCTCCCCATGCTGACCACCCTGCGGTGCTTTTCTCCATTCTACATTGCCACTCACTGCCTATCCTAATTCAGACCCTGCGATTCACACCACCCCGTGATGTTTTTCTCACTGCTACTAGTGAATGTAATGTAACACACACCCATACAATGCGCACCACCCCGTGATATTTTTCTCACTCCTACTAGTGAATGTAAAGTAACACACACCCATACAATGCACACCACCCCGCGATGTTTTTCAGAAACCTATCCTACATTGCCACTGCATGTTCCCTGACCTCCCCATGCTGACCACCCTGCGTTGCTTTTCTCCATCCTACATTGCCAATCACTGCCTATCCTAATTCAGAACCTCCGATTCATACCACCCCGTGATGTTTTTCTCACTCCTACTAGTGAATGTAATGTAACACACACCCATACAATGCGCACCACCCCGTGATGTTTTTCTCACTCCTACTAGTGAATGTAATGTAACACACACCCATACAATGCGCACCACCCCACGATGTTTTTCAGAAACCTATCCTACATTGCCACTGCATGTTCCCTGACCTCCCCATGCTGACGACCTCGCGGTGCTTTTCTCCATCCTACATTGCCACTCACTGCCTATCCTAATTCAGACCCTCCGATTCACACCACCCCGTGATGTTTTTCTCACTCCTACTAGTCAATGTAATGTAACACACACCCATACAATGCGCAGCACCCCGCGATGTTTTTCAGAAACCTATCCTACATTGCCACTGCATGTTCCCTGACCTCCACATGCTGACCACCCCGCGGTGCTTTTCTCCATCCTACATTGCAACTCACTGCCTATCCTAATACAGAACCTCCGATTCACACCACCCCGTGATGTTTTTCTCACTCCTACTAGTGAACGTAATGTAACACACACCCATACAATGCTCACCACCCCGCGATGTTTTTCAGAAACCTATCCTACATTGCCACTGCATGTTCCCTGAACTCCCCATGCTGACCACCCCGCAGTGCTTTTCTCCATCCTACATTGCCACTCACTGCCTATCCTAATTCAGACCCTCCGATTCACACCACCCCGTGATGTTTTTCTCACTCCTACTACTGAATGTAATGTAACACACACCCATACAATGCGCCCCACCCCGTGATGTTTTTGTCACTCCTACTAGTGAATGTAATGTAACACAAACCCATACAATGCGCACCACCCCGTGATATTTTTCTCACTCCTACTAGTGAATGTAAAGTAACACAAACCCATACAATGCACACCACCCCGCGATGTTTTTCAGAAACCTATCCTACATTGCCACTGCATGTTCCCTGACCTCCCCATGCTGACCACCCTGCGGTGCTTTTCTCCATCCTACATTGCCACTCACTGCCTATCCTAATTCAGACCCTCCGATTCATACCACCCCGTGATGTTTTTCTCACTCCTACTAGTGAATGTAATGTAACACACACCCATACAATGCGCACCACGCCGTGATGTTTTTCTCACTCCTACTAGTGAATGTAATGTAACACACACCCATACAATGCGCACCACCCCACGATGTTTTTCAGAAACCTATCCTACATTGCCACTGCATGTTCCCTGACCTCCCCTTGCTGTCCACCCCGCAGTGCTTTTCTTCATCCTACATTGCCACTCACTGTCTATCCTAATTCACACCCTCCGATTCACACCACCCCGTGATGTTTTTCTCACTCCCACTAGTGAATGTAATGTAACACACACCCATACAATGCGCACCACCCCGCGTTGTTTTTCAGAAACCTATCCTACATTGCCACTGCATGTTCCCTGACCTCCCCATGCTGACCACCCCGCAGTGCTTTTCTCCATCCTACATTGCCACTCACTGCCTATCATAATTCTGACCCTCCGATTCACACCACCGCGTGATGTTTTTCTCACTCCTACTAGTGAATGTAATGTAACACACACCCATACAATGCGCACCACACCGTGATGATTTTCTCACTGCTACTAGTCAATGTAATGTAACACACACCAATACAATGCGCACGACCCCGTGATATTTTTCTCACTCCTACTAGTGAATGTAAAGTAACACACACCCATACAATGCACACCACCCCGCGATGTTTTTCAGAAACTTATCCTACATTGCCACTGCATGTTCCCTGACCTCCCCATGCTGACCACCCTGCGGTGCTTTTCTCCATCCTACATTGCCACTCACTGCCTATCCTAATTCAGACCCTCCGATTCATACCACCCCGTGATGTTTTTCTCACTGCTACTAGTGAATGTAATGTAACACACACCCATACAACGCGCACCACCCCGTGATATTTTTCTCATTCCTACTAGTGAATGTAAAGTAACACACACCCATACAATGCACACCACCCCGCGATGTTTTTCAGAAACCTATCCTACATTGCCACTGCATGTTCCCTGACCTCCCCATGCTGACCACCCTGCGGTGCTTTTCTCCATCCTACATTGCCACTCACTGCCTATCCTAATTCAGACCCTCCGATTCATAACACCCCGTGATGTTTTTCTCACTCCTACTAGTGAATGTAATGTAACACACACCCATACAATGCGCACCACCCCGTGATGTTTTTCTCACTCCTACTAGTGAATGTAATGTAACACAGACCCATACAATGCGCACCACTACACGATGTTTTTCAGAAACCTATCCTACATTGCCACTGCATGTTCCCTGACCTCCCCTTGCTGACCACCCCGCAGTGCTTTTCTCCATCCTACATTGCCACTCACTGCCTATCCTAATTCACACCCTCCGATTCACACCACCCCGTGATGTTTTTCTCACTCCCAATAGTGAATGTAATGTAACACACAGCCATACAATGCGCACCACCCCACGATGTTTTTCAGAAACCTATCCTGCATTGCCCCTGCATGTTCCCTGACTTCCCCATGCTGACCACCCCGCGGTGCTTTTCTCCTTCCTACATTGCCACTCACTGCATATCTTATTTCAGACCCTCCGATTCACATCACCCCGTCATGTTTTTCTCACTCCTACTAGTGAATGTAATGTAACACACACCCATACAATGCGCACCACCCCACGATGTTTTTCAGAAAACTATCCTACATTGCCACTGCATGTTCCCTGACCTCCCCATGCTGACGACCTCGCGGTGCTTTTCTCCATCCTACATTTCCACTCACTGCCTATCCTAATTCAGACCCTCCGATTCACACCACCCCGTGATGTTTTTCTCACTCCTACTAGTCAATGTAATGTAACACACACCCATACAATGCGCAGCACCCCGCGATGTTTTTCAGAAACCTATCCTACATTGCCACTGCATGTTCCCTGACCTCCACATGCTGACCACCCCGCGGTGCTTTTCTCCATCCTACATTGCAACTCACTGCCTATCCTAATACAGACCCTCCGATTCACACCACCCCGTGATGTTTTTCTCACTCCTACTAGTGAATGTAATGTAACACACACCCATACAATGCGCACCACCCCGCGATGTTTTTCAGAAACCTATCCTACATTGCCACTGCATGTTCCCTGACCTCCCCATGCTGACCACCCCGCGGTGCTTTTCTCCATCCTACATTGCCACTCACTGCCTATCCTAATTCAGACCCTCCGATTCACACCACCCCGTGATGTTTTTCTCACTCCAACTAGTGAATGTAATGTAACACACACCCATACAATGCGCACCACCCCGTGAAGATTTTCTCACTCCTACTAGTGAATGTAATGTAAAACACACCCATACAATGCGCACCACCCCGTGATGTTTTTCTCACTCCTACCAGTGAATGTAATGTAACACACACCCATACAATGCGCACCACCCCGCGATGTTTTTCAGAAACCTATCCTACATTGCCACTGCATGTTCCCTGACCTCCCCATGCTGACCACCCCGCGGTGCTTTTCTCCATCCTACATTGCCACTCACTGCCTATCCTAATTCAGACCCTCCGATTCACACCACCCCGTGATGTTTTTCTCACTCCAACTAGTGAATGTAATGTAACACACACCCATACAATGCGCACCACCCCGTGAAGATTTTCTCACTCCTACTAGTGAATGTAATGTAAAACACACCCATACAATGCGCACCACCCCGTGATGTTTTTCTCACTCCTACCAGTGAATGTAATGTAACACACACCCATACAATGCGCACCACCACGCGATGTTTTTCAGAAACCTATCCTACATTGCCACTGCATGTTCCCTGAGCTCCCCATGCTGACCACCCCGCGGTGCTTATCTCCATCCTACATTGCCACTCACTGCCTATCCTAATTCAGACCCTCCGATTCAGACCACCCCGCGATGTTTTTCTCTCTCCTACTAGTGAATGTCATTTAACACACACCCAGAAGTCGCACCACCACCCGATGTTTTACAGAAACCTATCCTACATTGCCACTGCATGATCCCTGACCTCCCCATGCTGACCACCCCGCAGTGCTTTTCTCCATCCTACATTGCCACTCACTGCCTATCCTAATTCAGACCCTCCGATTCACACCACCCCGTGATGTTTTTCGCACTCCTACTAGTGAATGTAATGTAACACACACCCATACAATGAGCACCACCCCGTGATGTTTTTCTCACTCTTACTAGTGAATGTAATGTAACACACACCCATACAATGCGCACCACCCCGCGTTGTTTTTCAGAAACCTATCCTACATTGCCACTGCATGTTCCCTGACCTCCCCATGCTGACCACCCCGCAGTGCTTTTCTCCATCCTACATTGCCACTCACTGCCTATCATAATTCTGACCCTCCGATTCACACCACCGCGTGATGTTTTTCTCACTCCTACTAGTGAATGTAATGTAACACACACCCATACACTGCGCACCACCCCGTGATATTTTTCTCACTCCTACTAGTGAATGTAAAGTAACACACACCCATACAATGCACACCACCCCGCGATGTTTTTAAGAAACCTATCCTACATTGCCACTGCATGTTCCCGGACCTCCCCATGCTGACCACCCTGCGGTGCTTTTCTCCATCCTACATTGCCACTCACTGCCTATCCTAATTCAGACCCTCCGATTCATACCACCCCGTGATGTTTTTCTCACTGCTACTAGTGAATGTAATGTAACACACACCCATACAATGCGCACCACCCCGTGATATTTTTCTCACTCCTACTAGTGAATGTAAAGTAACACACACCCATACAATGCACACCACCCCGCGATGTTTTTCAGAAACCTATCCTACATTGCCACTGCATGTTCCCTAACCTCCCCATGCTGACCACCCTGCGGTGCTTTTCTCCATCCTACATTGCCACTCACTGCCTATCCTAATTCAGACCCTCCGATTCATACCACCCCGTGATGTTTTTCTCACTCCTACTAGTGAATGTAATGTAACACACACCCATAAAATGCGCAGCACCCCGTGATGTTTTTCTCACTCCTACTAGTGAATGTAATGTAACACACACCCATACAATGCGCACCACTCCACGATGTTTTTCAGAAACCTATCCTACATTGCCACTGCATGTTCCCTGACCTCCCCTTGCTGACCACCCCGCAGTGCTTTTCTCCATCCTACATTGCCACTCACTGCCTATCCTAATTCACACCCTCCGATTCACACCACCCCGTGATGTTTTTCTCACTCCCACAAGTGAATGTAATGTAACACACACCCATACAATGCGCACCACCCCGCGATGTTTTTCAGAAACCTATCCTGCATTGCCCCTGCATGTTCCCTGAATTCCCCATGCTGACCAACCCGCGGTGCTTTTCTCCTTCCTACATTGCCACTCACTGCATATCTTATTTCAGACCCTCCGATTCACACCACCCCGTCATGTTTTTCTCACTCCTACTAGTGAATGTAATGTAACACACACCCATACAATGCGCACCACCCCTGATGTTTTTCAAAAACTATCCTACATTGCCACGGCATGTTCCCTGACCTCCCCATGCTGACGACCTCGCGGTGCTTTTCTCCATCCTACATTGCCACTCACTGCCTATCCTAATTCAGACCCTCCGATTCACACCACCCCGTGATGTTTTTCTCCCTCCTACTAGTGAATGTAATGTTACACACACCCATACAATGCGCAGCACCCCGCGATGTTTTTCAGAAACCTATCCTACATTGCCACTGCATGTTCCCTGACATCCCCATGCTGACCACCCCGCGGTGCTTTTCTCCATCGTACATTGCCAGTCACTGCCTATCCTAATACAGACCCTCCGATTCACACCACCCCGTGATGTTTTTCTCACTCCTACTAGTGAATGTAATGTAACACACACCCATACAATGCGCACCACCCCGCGATGTTTTTCAGAAACCTATCCTACATTGCCACTGCATGTTCCCTGACCTCCCCATGCTGACCACCCCGCGGTGCTTTTCTCCATCCTACATTGCCACTCACTGCCTATCCTAATTCAGACCCTCCGATTCACACCACCCCGTGATGTTTTTCTCACTCCTACTAGTGAATGTAATGTAACACACACCCATACAATGCGCACCACCCCGTGATGTTTTTCTCACTCCTACTAGTGAATGTAATGTAACACACACCCATACAATGCGCACCACTCCACGATGTTTTTCAGAAACCTATCCTACATTGCCACTGCATGTTCCCTGACCTCCCCTTGCTGACCACCCCGCAGTGCTTTTCTCCATCATACATTGCCACTCACTGCCTATCCTAATTCACACCCTCCGATTCACACGACCCCGTGATGTTTTTCTCACTCCCACAAGTGAATGTAATGTAACACACACCCATACAATGCGCACCACCCCGCGATGTTTTTCAGAAACCTATCCTGCATTGCCCCTGCATGTTCCCTGACTTCCCCATGCTGACCACCCCGCGGTGCTTTTCTCCTTCCTACATTGCCACTCACTGCATATCTTATTTCAGACCCTCCGATTCACACCACCCCGTCATGTTTTTCTCACTCCTACTAGTGAATGTAATGTAACACACACCCATACAATGCGCACCACCCCGTGATGTTTTTCAAAAACTATCCTACATTGCCACTGCATGTTCCCTGAGCTCCCCATGCTGACGACCTCGCGGTGCTTTTCTCCATCCTACATTGCCACTCACTGCCTATCCTAATTCACACCCTCCGATTCACACCACCCCGTGATGTTTTTCTCACTCCTACTAGTGAATGTAATGTAACACACACCCATACAATGCGCAGCACCCCGCGATGTTTTTCAGAAACCTATCCTACATTGCCACTGCATGTTCCCTGACCTCCACATGCTGACCACCCCGCGGTGCTTTTCTCCATCCTACATTGCAACTCACTGCCTATCCTAATACAGACCCTCCGATTCACACCACCCCGTGATGTTTTTCTCACTCCTACTAGTGAATGTAATGTAACACACACCCATACAATGCGCACCACCCCGCGATGTTTTTCAGAAACCTATCCTACATTGCCACTGCATGTTCCCTGACCTCCCCATGCTGACCACCCCGCGGTGCTTTTCTCCATCCTACATTGCAACTCACTGCCTATCCTAATACAGACCCTCCGATTCACGCCACCCCGTGATGTTTTTCTCACTCCTACTAGTGAATGTAATGTAACACAAACCCATACAATGCGCACCACCACGGGATGATTTTCTCACTCCTACTAGTGAATGTAATGTAACACACACCCATACAATGCGCACCACCCCGTGATGTTTTTCTCACTCCTACTAGTGAATGTAATGTAACACACACCCATAAAATGCGCACCACCCCTCGATGTTTTTCAGAAACCTATCCTACATTGCCACTGCATGTTCCCTGACCTACCCATGCTGACCACCCCGCGGTGCTTTTCTCCATCCTACATTGCCACTCACTGCCTATCCTAATTCAGACCCTCCGATTCACACCACGCCGTGATGTTTTTCTCACTCCTACTAGTGAATGTAATGTAACACACACCCATACAATGCGCACCACCCCGTGATGATTTTCTCACTCCTACTAGTGAATGTAATGTAACACAGACCCATAAAATGCGCACCACCCCGTGATGTTTTTCTCACTCCTACTAGTGAATGTAATGTAACACACACCCATACAATGCACAACACCCCACGATTTTTTTCAGAAACCTATCCTACATTGCCACTGCATGTTCCCTGACCTCCCCATGCTGACCACCCCGCGGTGCTTTTCTCCATCCTTCATTGCCACTCACTGCCTATCCTAATTCAGACCCTCCGATTCACACCACCCCGTGATGTTTTTCTCACTCCTACTAGTGAATGTAATGTAACACACACCCATACAATGCGCCCCACCCCGCGATGTTTTACAGAAACCTATCC
Organism: Cavia porcellus; assembly: GCF_034190915.1. Lineage (NCBI taxonomy): Eukaryota > Metazoa > Chordata > Mammalia > Rodentia > Caviidae > Cavia > Cavia porcellus. The sequence continues at coordinate 70,081 of NW_026947746.1, read as the reverse complement.
TACATTGCCACTGCATGTTCCCTGACCTCCCCATGCTAACCACCCCGCGGTGCTTTTCTCCATCCCACATTGCCACTCACTGCTTATCCTAGTGCAGACCTTCCGATTGACACCACCCCGTGATGTTTTTCTCACTCCTACTAGTGAACGTAATGTAACACACACCCATACAATGCGCACCAACCCGTGATGTTTTTCTCACTCGTACTAGTTAATGTAATGTAACACACACCCATACAATGCGCACCACCCCGTGATGTTTTTCAGAAAACTATCCTACGTTGCCACTGCATGTTCCCTGACCTCCCCATGCTGATGACCTCGCGGTGCTTTTCTCCATCCTACATTGCCACTCACTGCCTATCCTAATTCAGACCCTCCGATTCACACCACCCCGTGATGTTTTTCTCACTCCTACTAGAGAATGTAATGTAACACACACCCATACAATGCGCACCACCCCGCGATGTTTTTTAGAAACCTATCCTACATTGCCACTGCATGTTCCCTGACCTCCACATGCTGACCACCCCGCGGTGCTTTTCTCCATCCTACATTGCCACTCACTGCCTATCCTAATACAGACACTCCGATTCACACCACCCCGTGATGTTTTTCTCACTCCTACTAGTGAATGTAATGTAACACACACCCATACAATGCGCACCACCCCGCGATGTTTTTCAGAAACCTATCCTACATTGCCACTGCATGTTCCCTGACCTCCCCATGCTGACCACCCCGCGGTGCTTTTCTCCATCCTACATTGCCACTCACTGCCTATCCTAATTCAGACCCTCCGATTCACACCACCCCGTGATGTTTTTCTCACTCCTACTAGTGAATGTAGTGTAACACACACCCATACAATGCGCACCACCCTGTGAGGATTTTCTCACTCCTACTAGTGAATGTAATGTAAAACACACCCATACAATGCGCACCACCCCGTGATGTTTTTCTCACTTCTACCAGTGAATGTAATGTAACACACACCCATACAATGCGCACCACCCCGCGATGTTTTTCAGAAACCTATCCTACATTGCCACTGCATGTTCCCTGAGCTCCCCATGCTGACCACCCCGCGGTGCTTATCTCCATCCTACATTGCCACTCACTGCCTATCCTAATTCAGACCCTGCGATTCAGACCACCCCGCGATGTTTTTCTCACTCCTACTAGTGAATGTCATTTAACACACACCCATAAGGCGCACCACCACCCGATGTTTTTCAGAAACCTATCCTACATTGCCACTGCATGTTCCCTGACCTCCCCATGCTGACCAGTCCTCGGTGCTTTTCTCCATCCTACATTGCCACTCACTGCCTATCCTAATTCAGACCCTCCGATTCACACCACCCCGTGATGTTTTTCTCACTCCTACTAGTGAATGTAATGTAACACACACCCATACAATGCGCACCACCCCGTGATGTTTTTCTCACTCGTACTAGTGAATGTAATGTAACACACACCCATACAATGCGCACCGCCCCGTGATGTTTTTCTCACTCCTACTAGTCAATGTAATGTAACACACACCCATATAATGCGCACCACCCCGTGATGTTTTTGTCACTCCTACTAGTGAATGTAATGTAACACACACCCATACAATGCGCACCAACCCGTGATGCTTTTCTCACTCGTACTAGTGAATGTAATGTAACACACACCCATACAATGCGCACCACCCCGTGATGTTTTTCTCACTCCTACTAGTGAATCTAATGCAACACCCACCCATACAATGCGCACCACCCCACGATGTTTTTCAGAAACCTATCCTACATTGCCACTGCATGTTCCCTGACCTCCCCATGCTGACCACCCCGCGGTGCTTTTCTCCATCATACATTGCCACTCACTGCCTATCCTAATTCAGACCCTCCAATTCACACCACCCCGTGATGTTTTTCTGACTCCTACTAATGAATGTAAAGTAACACACACCCATACAATGCGCACCACCCCGCGATGTTTTTCAGAAACCTATCCTACCTTGCCACTGCATGTTCCCTGACCTCCCCAGTCTCACCACCCCGCGGTGCTTTTCTCCATCCTACATTGCCACTCACTGCCTATCCTAATTCAGACCCTCCGATTCACACCACCCTGTGATGTTTTTCTCACTCCTACTAGTGAATGTAATGTAACACACACCCATACAATGCGCAGCACCGCGTGATGTTTTTCTCACTCCTACTAGTGAATGTAATGTAACACACACCTATACAATGCGCACCACCCCGCGATGTTTTTCAGAAACGTATCTTACATTGCCACTGCATGTTCCCTGACCTCCCCATTCTGACCACCCCGCGGTGCTTTTCTCCATCCTACAAGGCCACTCACTGCCTATCCTAATTCAGACCCTCCGATTCACACCACCACGTGATGTTTTTCTCACTCCTACTAGTGAAAGTAATGTAACACACACCCATACAATGCGCACCACCCCGTGATGTTTTTCTCATTCCTACTAGTGAATGTAATGTAACACACACCCATACAATGCGCACCACCCCGTGATGTTTTTCTCACTTCTTCTAGTGAATGTAATGTAACACACACCCATACAATGCGCACCACCCCGTTATGTTTTTCTCACTTCTTCTAGTGAATGTAATGTAACACACACCCATACAATGCGCACCACCCCGTGATGTTTTTCTCACTTCTTCTAGTGAATGTAATGTAACACACACCCATACAATGCGCACCACCCCGTGATGTTTTTCTCACTTCTTCTAGTGAATGTAATGTAAAACACACAGCCATACAATGCACACCACCCCGCGATGTTTTTCAGAAACCTATCGTACATTGAAACTTCATGTTCCCTGACCTCCCCATGCTGACCACCCTGCGATGCTTTTCTCCATCCTACATTGCCACTCACTGCCTATCCTAATTCAGACCCTCCGATTCACACCACACCGTGATGTTTTTCTCACTAATACTAGTGAATGTATGGTAACACACACCCATACAATGCGCACCACCCCGTGATGTTTTTCTCACTCCTACTAGTGAATGTAATGTAACACACATCCATACAATGCGCACCACCCCGCGATGTTTTTCAGAAACCTATTCTACATTGCCACTGCATGTTCCCTGACCTCCGCATGCTGACCACCCCGCGGTGCTTTTCTCCATCCTACATTGCCACGCACTGCCTATCCTAATTCACACCCTCCGATTCACACCACCCCGTGATGTTTTTCTCACTCCCACTAGTGAATGTAATGTAACACACACCCATACAATGAGCACCACCCCGCGATGTTTTTCAGAAACCTATCCTGCATTGCCACTGCATGTTCCCTGACTTCCCCATGCTGACCACCCCGTGGTTCTTTTCTCCATCCTACATTGCCACTCACTGCATATCCTATTTCAGACCGTCCGATTCACACCACCCTGTGATGTTTTTCTCACTCCTACTAGTGAATGTAATGTAACACACACCCATAAAATGCGCACCACCCCGTAATGTTTTTCAGAAAACTATCCTACATTGCCACTGCATATTGCCTGACCTCCCCATGCTGACCACCCCGCGGTGCTTTTCTCCATACTACATTGCCACTCACTGCCTATCCTAATTCAGACCCTCCGATTCACACCACCCTGTGATGTTTTTCTCACTCCTACTAGTGAATGTAATGTAACAAACACCCATGCAATGCGCACCACCCCGTGATGTTTTTCTCACTCCTACTAGTGAATGTAATGTAACACACACCCATAAAATGCGCACCACCCCGCGATGTTTTTCAGCACCCTATCCTACATTGCCACTGCATGTGCCCTGACCTCCCCATGCTGACCACACCGCAGTGCTTTTCTCCATCCTAAATTGCCACTCACTGCCTATCCTAATGCAGACCCTCGATTCACACCACTCCGCGATGTTTTTCTCACTCCTACTAGTGAATGTCCTTTAACACACACCCATAATGCGCACCACCACGCGATGTTTTTCAGAAACCTATCCTACATTGCCACTGCATGTTCCCTGACCTCCCCATGCTGACCACCCCGCGGAGCTTTTCTCCATCCTACATTGCCACTCACTGCCTATCCTAATTCAGACCCTCCGATTCACACCACCCCGTGATGTTTTTCTCACTCCTACTAGTGAATGTAATGTAACACAAACCCATACAATGCGAACCACCCCGCGATGTTTTTCAGAAACCTATCCTACATTGCCACTGCATGTTCCCTGACCTCACCATGCTAACCACCCCGCGGTGCTTTTCTCCATCCTCCATTGCCACTCACTGCCTATCCTAATTCAGACCTTCCGATTGACACCACCCCGTGTTGTTTTTCTCACTCCTACTAGTGAACGTAATGTAACACACACCCATACAATGCGCACCAACCCGTGATGTTTTTCTCACTCGTACTAGTGAATGTAATGTAACACACACCCATTCAATGCGCACCACCCCACGATGTTTTTCAGAAACCTATCCTACATTGCCACTGCATGTTCCCTGACCTCCCCATGCTGACCACCCCGCGGTGCTTTTCTCCATCCTACATTGCCAGTCACTGCCTATCCTAATTCAGACCCTCCGATTCACACCACCCCGTGATGTTTTTCTCACTCCTACTAGTGAATGTAATGTAACACACACCCATACAATGCGCACCACCCCGCGATGTTTTTCAGAAACCTATCCTACCTTGCCACTGCATGTTCCCTGACCTCCCCAGTCTCACCACCCCGCGGTGCTTTTCTCCATCCTACATTGCCACTCACTGCCTATCCTAATTCAGACCCTCCGATTCACACCACCCTGTGATGTTTTTCTGACTCCTACTAGTGAATGTAATGTAACACACACCCATACAATGCGCAGCACCCCGTGATATTTTTCTCACTCCTACTAGTGAATGTAATGTAACACACACCTATACAATGCGCACCACCCCGCGATGTTTTTCAGAAACCTATCTTATATTGCCACTGCATGTTCCCTGACCTCCCCATGCTGACCACCCCGCCGTGCTTTTCTCCATCCTACAAGGCCAATCACTGCCTATCCTAATTCAGACCCTCCGATTCACACCACCCCGTGATGTTTTTCTCATTCCTACTAGTGAACATAATGTAACACACACCCATACAATGCGCACCACCCCGTGATGTTTTTCTCACTCCTACTAGTGAATGTAATGTAACACACACCCATACAATGCGCACCACCCCGTGATGTTTTTCTCACTCCTACTAGTGAATGTAATGTAACACACACCCATACAATGCACACCACCCCGTTATGTTTTTCTCATTCCTACTAGTGAATGTAATGTAACACACAGCCATACAATGCACACCACCCCGCGATGTTTTTCAGAAACCTATCGTACATTGAAACTGCATGTTCCCTGACCTCCCCATGCTGACCACCCTGCGATGCTTTTCTCCATCCTACATTGCCACTCACTGCCTATCCTAATTCAGACCCTCCGATTCACACCACCCCGTGATGTTTTTCTCACTCCTACTAGTGAATGTAATGTAACACACACCCATACAATGCGCACCACCCCATGATGTTTTTCTCACTCCTACTAGTGAATGTAATGTAACACACATCCATACAATGCGCACCACCCTGCGATGTTTTTCAGAAACCTATTCTACATTGCCACTGCATGTTCCCTGTCCTCCGCATGCTAACCAACCCGCGGTGCTTTTCTCCATCCTACATTGCCACGCACTGCCTATCCTAATTCACACCCTCCGATTCACACCACCCCGTGATGTTTTTCTCACTCCCACTAGTGAATGTAATGTAACACACACCCATACAATGCGCACCACCCCGCGATGTATTTCAGAAACCTATCCTGCATTGCCACTGCATGTTCCCTGACTTCCCCATGCTGACCACCCCGTGGTGCTTTTCTCCATCCTACATTGCCACTCACTGCATATCCTATTTCAGACCGTCCGATTCACACCACCCCGTGATGTTTTTCTCACTCCTGCTAGTGAATGTAATGTAACACACACCCATAAAGTGCACACCACCCCGTGATGTTTTTCAGAAAACTATCCTACATTGCCACTGCATGTTGCCTGACCTCCCCATGCTGACCACCCCGCGGTGCTTTTCTCCATACTACATTGCCACTCACTGCCTATCCTAATTCAGACCCTTCGATTCACACCACCCTGTGATGTTTTTCTCACTCCTACTAGTGAATGTAATGTAACAAACACCCATGCAATGCGCACCACCCCGTGATGTTTTTCTCACTCCTACTAGTGAATGTAATGTAACACACACCCATACAATGCGCACCACCCCGCGATATTTTTCAGAAACCTATCCTACATTGCCACTGCATGTTCCCTGACCTCCCCATGCTGACCACCCCGCGGTGCTTTTCTCCATCCTACATTGCCACTCACTGCCTATCCAAATTCAGACCCTCCGATTCACACCACCCCGTGATGTTTTTCTCACTCCTACTAGTGAATGTAATGTAACACACACCCATACAATGAGCACCACCCCGTGATGTTTTTCTCACTCCTACTAGTGAATGTAATGTAACACACACCCATACAATGCGCACCACCCCGCGATGTTTTTCAGAAACCCATCCTACATTGCCACTGCATGTTCCCTGACCTCCCCATGCTGACCACCCCGCGGTGCTTTTCTCCATCCTACATTGCCACTCACTGCCTATCCTAATTCAGAACCTCCGATTCACACCACCCCGTGATGTTTTTCTCACTCCTACTAGTGAATGTACTGTAACACACACCCATACAATGCGCACCACCCCGTGATGATTTTCTCACTCCTACTAGTGAATGTAATGTAACACACTCCCATACAATGCGCACCACCCCGTGATGTTTTTCTCACTCCTACTAGTGAACGTAATGTAACACACACCCATACAATGCGCACCAACCCGCGATGTTTTTCAGAAACCTATCCTACATTGCCACTGCATGTGCCCTGACCTCCCCATGCTGACCACACCGCAGTGCTTTTCTCCAACCTAAATTGCCACTCACTGCCTATCCTAATGCAGACCCTCGATTCACACCACTCCGCGATGTTTTTCTCACTCCTACTAGTGAATGTCCTTTAACACACACCCATAATGCGCACCACCACGCAATGTTTTTCAGAAACCTATCCTACATTGCCACTGCATGTTCCCTGACCTCCCCATGCTGACCACCCCGCGGTGCTTTTCTCCATCCTACATTGCCACTCACTGCCAATCCTAATTCAGCAACTCCGATTCACACCACCCTGTGATGTTTTTCTCACTCCTACTAGTGAATGTAATGTAACACACACCCATAAAATGCGCACCACCCCGTAATGTTTTTCAGAAAACTATCCTACATTGCCACTGCATATTGCCTGACCTCCCCATGCTGACCACCCCGCGGTGCTTTTCTCCATACTACATTGCCACTCACTGCCTATCCTAATTCAGACCCTCCGATTCACACCACCCTGTGATGTTTTTCTCACTCCTACTAGTGAATGTAATGTAACAAACACCCATGCAATGCGCACCACCCCGTGATGTTTTTCTCACTCCTACTAATGAATGTAATGTAACACACACCCATAAAATGCGCACCACCCCGCGATGTTTTTCAGAAATCCATCCTACATTGCCACTGCATGTTCCCTGACCTCCCCATGCTGACCACCCCGCGGTGCTCTTCTCCATCCTACATTGCCACTCACTGCCTATCCTAATTCAGAACCTCCGATTCACACCACCACGTGATGTTTTTCTCACTCCTAGTAGTGAATGTAATGTAACACACACCCATACAATGCGCACCACCCCGTGATGTTTTTCTCACTCCTACTAGTTAATGTAATGTAATACACACCCATACATTGCACACCACACCGCGATGTTTTTCAGAAACCTATCCTACATTGCGATTGCATGTTCCCTGACCTCCCCATGCTGATCACCCCGCGGTGCTTTTCTCCATCCTACATTGCCACTCACTGCCTATCCTAATTCAGACCCTCCGATTCACACCACCCCGTGATGTTTTTCTCACTCCTACTAGTGAACGTAATGTAACACACACCCATACAATGCGCACCACACCGCGATGTTTTTCAGAACCCTATCCTACATTGCCACTGCATGTGCCCTGACCTCCCCATGCTGACCACACCGCAGTGCTTTTCTCCATCCTAAATTGCCACTCACTGCCTATCCTAATGCAGACCCTCGATTCACACCACTCCGCGATGTTTTTCTCACTCCTACTAGTGAATGTCCTTTAACACACACCCATAATGCGCACCACCACGCGATGTTTTTCAGAAACCTATCCTACATTGCCACTGCATGTTCCCTGACCTCCCCATGCTGACCACCCCGCGGAGCTTTTCTCCATCCTACATTGCCAGTCACTGCCTATCCTAATTCAGACCCTCCGATTCACACCACCCCGTGATGTTTTTCTCACTCCTACTAGTGAATGTAATGTAACACACACCCATATAATGCGCACCACCCCGTGATGTTTTTCTCACTCCTACTAGTGAATGTAATGTAACACAAACCCATACAATGCGAACCACCCCGCGATGTTTTTCAGAAACCTATCCTACATTGCCACTGCATGTTCCCTGACCTCCCCATGCTAACCACCCCGCGGTGCTTTTCTCCATCTTCCATTGCCACTCACTGCCTATCCTAATTCAGACCTTCCGATTGACACCACCCCGTGTTGTTTTTCTCACTCCTACTAGTGAACGTAATGTAACACACACCCATACAATGCGCACCAACCCGTGATGTTTTTCTCACTCGTACTAGTGAATGTAATGTAACACACACCCATTCAATGCGCACCACCCCACGATGTTTTTCAGAAACCTATCCTACATTGCCACTGCATGTTCCCTGACCTCCCAATGCTGACCACCCCGCGGTGCTTTTCTCCATCCTACATTGCCAGTCACTGCCTATCCTAATTCAGACCCTGCGATTCACAACACCCCGTGATGTTTTTCTCACTCCTACTAGTGAATGTAATGTAACACACACCCATACAATGCGCACCACCCCGCGATGTTTTTCAGAAACCTATCCTACCTTGCCACTGCATGTTCCCTGACCTCCCCAGTCTCACCACCCCGCGGTGCTTTTCTCCATCCTACATTGCCACTCACTGCCTATCCTAATTCAGACCCTCCGATTCACACCACCCTGTGATGTTTTTCTCACTCCTACTAGTGAATGTAATGTAACACACACCCATACAATGCGCAGCACCCCGTGATGTTTTTCTCACTCCTACTAGTGAATGTAATGTAACACACACCTATACAATGCGCACCACCCCGCGATGTTTTTCAGAAACCTATCTTATATTGCCACTGCATGTTCCCTGACCTCCCCATGCTGACCACCCCGCGGTGCTTTTCTCCATCCTCCAAGGCCAATCACTGCCTATCCTAATTCAGACCCTCCGCTTCACACCACCCCGTGATGTTTTTCTCACTCCTACTAGTGAATATAATGTAACACACACCCATACAATGCGCACCACCCCGTGATGTTTTTCTCACTCCTACTAGTGAATGAAATGTAACACACACCCATACAATGCGCACCACCCCGTGATGTTTTTCTCACTCCTACTAGTGAATGTAATGTAACACACACCCATAGAATGCGCACCACCCCGTTATGTTTTTCTCACTCCTACTAGTGAATGTAATGTAACACACAGCCATACAATGCACACCACCCCGCGATGTTTTTTAGAAACCTATCGTACATTGAAACTGCATGTTCCCTGACCTCCCCATGCTGACCACCCTGCGATGCTTTTCTCCATCCTACATTGCCACTCACTGCCTATCCTAATTCAGACCCTCCGATTCACACCACCCCGTGATGTTTTTCTCACTCCTACTAGTGAACGTAATGTAACACACACCCATACAATGTGAACCACCCCGTGATGTTTTTCTCACACGTACTAGTGAATGTAATGTAACACACATCCATACAATGCGCACCACCCCGTGATGTTTTTCTCACTCCTACTAGTGAATGTAATGTAACACACATCCATACAATGCGCACCACCCCGCGATGTTTTTCAGAAACCTATTCTACATTGCCACTGCATGTTCCCTGTCCTCCGCATGCTAACCAACCCGCGGTGCTTTTCTCCATCCTACATTGCCACGCACTGCCTATCCTAATTCACACCCTCCGATTCACACCACCCCGTGATGTTTTTCTCACTCCCACTAGTGAATGTAATGTAACACACACCCATACAATGCACACCACCCCGCGATGTATTTCAGAAACCTATCCTGCATTGCCACTGCATGTTCCCTGACTTCCCCATGCTGACCACCCCGTGGTGCTTTTCTCCATCCTACATTGCCACTCACTGCATATCCTATTTCAGACCGTCCGATTCACACCACCCCGTGATGTTTTTCTCACTCCTGCTAGTGAATGTAATGTAACACACACCCATAAAATGCGCACCACCCCGTGATGTTTTTCAGAAAACTATCCTACATTGCCACTGCATGTTGCCTGACCTCCCCATGCTGACCACCCCGCGGTGCTTTTCTCCATACTACATTGCCACTCACTGCCTATCCTAATTCAGACCCTTCGATTCACACCTCCCTGTGATGTTTTTCTCACTCCTACTAGTGAATGTAATGTAACAAACACCCATGCAATGCGCAGCACCCCGTGATGTTTTTCTCACTCCTACTAGTGAATGTAATGTAACACACACCCATACAATGCGCACCACCCCGCGATGTTTTTCAGAAACCTATCCTACATTGCCACTGCATGTTCCCTGACCTCCCCATGCTGACCACCCCGCGGTGCTTTTCTCCATCCTACATTGCCACTCACGGCCTATCCAAATTCAGACCCTCCGATTCACACCACCCCGTGATGTTTTTCTCACTCCTACTAGTGAATGTAATGTAACACACACCCATACAATGAGCACCACCCCGTGATGTTTTTCTCACTCCTACTAGTGAATGTAATGTAACACACACCCATACAATGCGCACCACCCCGCGATGTTTTTCAGAAACCCATCCTACATTGCCACTGCATGTTCCCTGACCTCCCCATGCTGACCACCCCGCGGTGCTTTTCTCCATCCTACATTGCCACTCACTGCCTATCCTAATTCAGAACCTCCGATTCACACCACCCCGTGATGTTTTTCTCACTCCTACTAGTGAATGTAATGTAACACACACCCATACAATGCGCACCACCCCGTGATGATTTTCTCACTCCTACTAGTGAATGTAATGTAACACACTCCCATACAATGCGCACCACCCCGTGATGTTTTTCTCACTCCTACTAGTGAACGTAATGTAACACACACCCATAAAATGCGCACCAACCCGCGATGTTTTTCAGAAACCTATCCTACATTGCCACTGCATGTGCCCTGACATCCCCATGCTGACCACACCGCAGTGCTTTTCTCCAACCTAAATTGCCACTCACTGCCTATCCTAATGCAGACCCTCGATTCACACCACTCCGCGATGTTTTTCTCACTCCTACTAGTGAATGTCCTTTAACACACACCCATAATGCGCACCACCACGCGATGTTTTTCAGAAACCTATCCTACATTGCCACTGCATGTTCCCTGACCTCCCCATGCTGACCACCCCGCGGTGCTTTTCTCCATCCTACATTGCCACTCACTGCCAATCCTAATTCAGCAACTCCGATTCACACCACCCCGTGATGTTTTTCTCACTCCTAATAGTGAATGTAATGTAACACACACCCATACAATGCGCACCACCCCGCGATGTTTTTCAGAAACCCATCCTACATTGCCACTGCATGTTCCCTGACTTCCCCATGCTGACCACCCTGCGATGCTTTTCTCCATCCTACATTGCCACTCACTGCCTATCCTAATTCAGACCCTCCGATTCACACCACCCCGTGATGCTTTTCTCACTCCTACTAGTGAATGTAATGTAACACACACCCATACAATGCGCACCACCCTGTGATGTTTTTCTCACTCCTACTAGTGAATGTAATGTAACACACATCCATACAATGCGCACCACCCCGCGATGTTTTTCAGAAACCTATTCTACATTGCCACTGCATGTTCCCTGTCCTCCGCATGCTGACCACCCCGCGGTGCTTTTCTCCATCCTACATTGCCACGCACTGCCTATCCTAATTCACACCCTCCGATTCACACCACCTCGTGATGTTTTTCTCACTCCCACTAGTGAATGTAATGTAACACACACCCATACAAAGCGCACCACCCCGCGATGTTTTTCAGAAACCTATCCTGCATTGCCACTGCATGTTCCCTGACTTCCCCATGCTGACCACCCCGTGGTGCTTTTCTCCATCCTACATTGCCACTCACTGCATATCCTATTTCAGACCGTCCGATTCACACCACCCCGTCATGTTTTTCTCACTCGTACTAGTGAATGTAATGTAACACGCACCCATACAATGCGCACCACCCCGTGATGTTTTTCTCACTCCTACTAGTATATGTAATGTAACACACATCCATACAATGCGCACCACCCCGCGATGTTTTTCAGAAACCTATCCTACATTGCCACTGCATGTTCCCTAACCTCCCCATGCTGACCACCCCGTGGTGCTTTTCTCCATCCTACATTGCCACTCACTGCCTATCCTAATTCAGACCCTCCGATTCACACCACCCTGTGATGTTTTTCTCACTCCTATTGGTGAATGTAATGTAACAAACACCCATGAAATGCGCACCACCCCGTGATGTTTTTCTCACTCCTACTAGTGAATGTAATGTAACACACACCCATACAATGCGCACCACCCCGCGATGTTTTTCAGAAACCTATCCTACATTGCCACTGCATGTTCCCTGACCTCCCCATGCTGACCACCCCGCGGTGCTTTTCTCCATCCTACATTGCCACTCACTGCCTATCCTAATTCAGACCCTCCGATTCACACCACCCCGTGATGTTTTTCTCACTCCTACTAGTGAATGTAATGTAACACACACCCATACAATGAGCACCACCCCGTGATGTTTTTCTCACTCCTACTAGTGAATGTAATGTAACACACACCCATACAATGCGCACCACCCCGCGATGTTTTTCAGAAACCCATCCTACATTGCCACTGCATGTTCCCTGACCTCCCCATGCTGACCACCCCGCGGTGCTTTTCTCCATCCTACATGCCACTCACTGCCTATCCTAATTCAGAACCTCCGATTCACACCACCCCGTGATGTTTTTCTCACTCCTACTAGTGAATGTAATGTAACACACACCCATACAATGCGCACCACCCCGTGATGATTTTCTCACTCCTACTAGTGAATGTAATGTAACACACACCCATACAATGCGCACCACCCCGTGATGTTTTTCTCACTCCTACTAGTTAATGTAATGTAATACACACCCATGCAATGCACACCACACCGCGAGGTTTTTCAGAAACCTATCCTACATTGCGACTGCATGTTCCCTGACCTCCCCATGCTGATCAACCCGCGGTGCTTTTCTCCATCCTACATTGCCACTCACTGCCTATCCTAATTCAGACCCTCCAATTCACACCAACCCGTGATGTTTTTCTCACTCCTACTAGTGAACGTAATGTAACACACACCCATACAATGCGCACCAACCCGCGATGTTTTTCAGAAACCTATCCTACATTGCCATTGCATGTGCCCTGACCTCCCCATGCTGACCACACCGCAGTGCTTTTCTCCAACCTAAATTGCCACTCACTGCCTATCCTAATGCAGACCCTCGATTCACACCACTCCGCGATGTTTTTCTCACGCCTACTAGTGAATGTCCTTTAACACACACCCATAATGCGCACCACCACGCGATGTTTTTCAGAAACCTATCCTACATTGCCACTGCATGTTCCCTGACCTCCCCATGCTGACCACCCCGCGGTGCTTTTCTCCATCCTACATTGCCACTCACTGCCAATCCTAATTCAGCAACTCCGATTCACACCACCCCGTGAGGTATTTCTCACTCCTACTAGTGAATGTAATGTAACACACACCCATACAATGCGCACCACCCCGGGATGATTTTCTCACTCCTACTAGTGAATGTAATGTAACACACACCCATACAATGCGCACCACCCCGTGATGATTTTCTCACTCCTACTAGTGAATGTAATGTAAAACACACCCATACAATGCGCACCACCCCGTGATGTTTTTCTCACTCCTACCAGTGAATATAATGTAACACACACCCATACAATGCGCACCACCCCGCGATGTTTTTCAGAAACCTATCCTACATTGTCACTGCATGTTCCCTGACCTCCCCATGCTGACCACCCCGCGGTGCTTTTCTGCATCCTACATTGCCACTCACTGCCTATCCTAATTCAGACCCTCCGATTCACACCACCCCGTGATGTTTTTCTCGCTCCTACTAGTGAATGTAATGTAACACACACCCATACAATGCGCACCACCCCGCGATGTTTTTCAGAAACCTATCCTACATTGCCACTGCATGTTCCCTGAGTTCCCCATGCTGACCACCCCGCGGTGCTTATCTCCATCCTACATTGCCACTCACTGCCTATCCTAATTCAGACCCTCCGATTCAGACCACCCCGCGATGTTTTTCTCACTCCTACTAGTGAATGTCATTTAACACACACCCATAAGGCGCACCACCATGCGATGTTTTTCAGAAACCTATCGTACATTGCCACTGCATGTTCCCTGACCTCCCCATGCTGACCAGTCCTCGGTGCTTTTCTCCATCCTACATTGCCACTCACTGCCTATCCTAATTCAGAACCTCCGATTCACACCACCCCGTGATGTTTTTCTCACTCCTACTGGTGAATGTAATGTAACACACACCCATACAATGCGCACCACCCCGTGATGTTTTTCTCACTCCTACTAGTGAATGTAATGTAACACACACCCATACAATGCGCACCACCCCGCGATGTTTTTTAGAAACCTATCCTACATTGCCACTGCATGTTCCCTGACCTCCGCATGCTGACCGCCCCGCGGTGCTTTTCTCCATCCTACATTGCCTCACACTGCCTATCCTAATTCACACCCTCCGATTCACACCACCCCGTGATGTTTTTCTCACAAACCACTAGTGAATGTAATGTAACACACACCCATAAAATGCGCACCACCCCGTGATGTTTTTCAGAAAACTATCCTACATTGCCACTGCATGTTGCCTGACCTGCCCATGCTGACCACCCCGCGGTGCTTTTCTCCATACTACATTGCCACTCACTGCCTATCCTAATTCAGACCCTCCGATTCACACCACCCCGTGATGTTTTTCTCACTCCTACTAGTGAATGTAATGTAACAAACACCCATGCAATGCGCACCACCCCGTGATGTTTTTCTCACTCCTACTAGTGAATGTAATGTAACACACACCCATACAATGCGCACCACCCGGCGATGTTTTTCAGAAACCTATCCTACATTGCCACTGCATATTCCCTGACCTCCCCATGCTGACCACCCCGCGGTGCTTTTCTCCATCCTACATTGCCACTCACTGCCTATCCTAATTCAGACACTCCGATTCACACCACCCCGTGATGTTTTTCTCACTCCTCCTAGTGAACGTAATGTAACACACACCCATACAATGCGCACCACCCCGCGATGTTTTTCTCACTCCTACTAGTGAATGTAATGTAACACACACCCATACAATGCGAACCACCCCGCGATGTTTTTCCGAAACCTATCCTGCATTGCCACTGCATGTTCCCTGACCTCCCCATGCTGACCACCCCGCGGTGCTTTTCTCCATCCTACATTGCCACTCACTGCCTATCCTAATTCAGACCCTCCGATTCACACCACCCCGTGATGTTTTTCTCACTCCTACTAGTGAATGTAATGTAACACACACCCATACAATGAGCACCACCCCGCGATGTTTTTCTCACTCCTACTAGTGAATGTAATGTAACACACACCCATACAATGCGAACCACCCCGCGATGTTTTTCCGAAACCTATCCTACATTGCCACTGCATGTTCCCTGACCTCCCCATGCTTAGCACCCCGCGTTGCTTTTCTCCATCCTACATTGCCATTCACTGGCTATCCTAATTCAGACCCTCCGATTCACACCACCCCGTGAGGTTTTTCTCACACCTACTAGTGAATGTAATGTAACACACACCCATACAATGCGCACCACCCCGCGATGTTTTTCAGAAACCCATCCTACATTGCCACTGCATATTCTCTGACCTCCCCATGCTGACCACCCCGCGGTGCTTTTCTCCATCCTACATTGCCACTCACTTCCTATCCTAATTCAGAACTTCCGATTCACACCACCCTATGATGTTTTTCACACTCCTACTAGTGAATGTAATGTAACACACACCCATACAATGCGCACCACCCCGGGATGTTTTTCAGAAACCTATCCTACATTGCCACTGCATGTTCCCTGACCTCCCCATGCTGACCACCCTGCGGTGCTTTTCTCCATCCTACATTGCCACTCACCTCCTATCCTAATTCAGACCCTCCGATTCACACCACCCCGTGATGTTTTTCTCACTCCTACTAGTGAATATAATGTAACACACAGCCATACAATGCACACCACCCCGCGATGTTTTTCAGAAACCTATCCTACATTGCCACTGCATGTTCCCTGACCTCCCCATGCTGACCACCCCGTGGTGCTTTTCTCCATACTTCATTGCCACTCACGGCCTATCCTAATTCAGACCCTCCGATTCACACCACCCCGTGATGTTTTTCTCACTCCTACTAGTGAATGTAATGTAACAAGCACCCATGCAATGCGCACCACCCCGTGATGTTTTTCTCACTCCTACTACTGAATGTAATGTAACACACACCCATACAATGCGCACCACCCCGCGATGTTTTTCAGAAACCCATCGTACATTGCCACTGCATATTCCCTGACCTCCCCATGCTGACCACCCCGCGGTGCTTTTCTCCATCCTACATTGCCACTCACTGCCTATCCTAATTCAGAACTTCCGATTCACACCACCCCGTGATGTTTTTCTCACTCCTACTAGTGAATGTAATGTAACACACACCCATACAATGCGCACCACCCCGTGATGATTTTCTCACTCCTACTAGTGAATGTAATGTAACACACACCCATACAATGCGCACCACCCCGTGATGTTTTTCTCACTCCTACTAGTTAATGTAATGTAATACACACCCATGCAATGCACACCACCCCGCGATGTTTTTCAGAAACCTATCCTACATTGCCACTGCATGTTCCCTGACCTCCCCATGCTGACCACCCCGCGGTGCTTTTCTCAATCTTCCATTGCCACTCACTGCCTATCCTAATTCAGACACTCCGATTCACACCACCCCGTGATGTTTTTCTCACTCCTACTAGTGAATGTAATGTAACACACACACATACAATGCGAGCCACACCGTGATGATTTTCTCACTCCTACTAGTGAATGTAATGTAACACACACCCATACAATGCGCACCACCCCGTGATGTTTTTCTCACTGCTACTAGTGAATGTAATGTAACACACACCCATACAATGCGCACCACCCCGCGATGTTTTTCAGAAACTTATCGTACATTGCCACTGCATGTTCCCTGACCTCACCATGCTGACAACCCGGCGTGCTTTTCTCCATCCTACATTGCCACTCACTGCCTATCCTAATTCAGACCCTCTGATTCACACCACCCCGTGATGTTTTTCTCACTCCTACTAGTGAATGTAATGTAACACACACCCATACAATGCGAGCCACACCGTGATGATTTTCTCACTCCTACTAGTGAATGTAATGTAACACACACCCATACAATGCGCACCACCCCGTGAGGTTTTTCTCACTCTACCAGTTAATGTAATGTAACACACACCCATAAAATGCACACCACCCCGCGATGTTTTTCAGAAACCTATCCTACATTGCCACTGCATGTTCCCTGACCTCCCCATGCTGACCACACCGCGGTGCTTTTCTCCATCCTACATTGCCACTCACTGCGTATCCTAATTCAGACCCTCCGATTCACACCACCCTGTGATGTTTTTCTCACTCCTACTAGTGAATGTAATGTAACACACACCCATACAATGCGCACCACCCCGTGTTGTTTTTCTCACTGGTACTAGTGAATGTAGTGTAACACACACCCATACAATGCGCACCACCCCGGGATGTTTTTCTCACTCCTACTAGTGAATGTAATGTAAGACACACGTATACAATGCGCACCACCCCGCGATGTTTTTCAGAAACCTATCCTACATTGCCACTGCATGTTCCATGACCTCCCCATGCTGACCACCCCGCGGTGCTTTTCTCCATCCTACATTGCCACTCACTGCCTATCCTAATTCAGACCCTCCGATTCACACCACCCCGTGATGTATTTCTCACTCCTACTAGTGAATGTAATGTAACACACACCCATACAATGCGCACCACCCCGTGATGTTTTTATCACTCCTACTATTGAATGTAATGTAACACACACCCATACAATGCGCACCACCCCGCGATGTTTTTCAGAAACCTATCGTACATTGCCACAGCATGTTCCCTGAACTCCCCATGCTGACCACCCCGCGGTGCTTTTCTCCATCCTACATTGCCACTCACTGCCTATCCTAATTCAGACCCTCCGATTCACATCACCCCGTGATGTTTTTCTCACTCCTAATAGTGAAAGTAATGTAACAAACACCCATACAATGCACACCACCCCGCGATGTTTTCCAGAAACCTATCCTACATTGCCACTGCATGTTCGCTGACCTCCCAATGCTCACCACCCCGCAGTGCTTTTCTCCATCCTACATTGCCACCCACTGCCTAGCCTAATTCAGACCCTCCGATTCACACCACCCCGTGATGTTTTTCTCACTCCTACAAGTTAATGTAATGTAACACACACCCATACAATGCGCACCACCCCGTGATGTTTTTCTCACTCCTACTAGTGAATGTAATGTAACACACACCCATACAATGCACACAACCCCGTGATGTTTTTCTCACTCCTACTAGTGAATGTATTGTAATACACACCCATACAATGCACACCACCCCGCGATGTTTTTTAGAAACCTATGGTACATTGCCACTGCATGTTCTATGACCTCCCCATGCTGACCACACCGCGGTGCTTTTCTCCAACCTACATTGCCACTCACTGCCTATCCTAATTCAGACCCTCCTATTCACACCACCCCGTGAAGTTTTTCTCACTCCTACTAGTGAATGTAATGTAACACACACCCATACAATGCGCACCACTCCGCGATGTTTTACAGAAACATATCCTACATTGTCACTGCATGTTCCCTGACCTCCCCATGCTGACCACCCCGCGGTACTTTTCTCCATCCTACATTGCCACTCACTGCCTATCCTAATTCATACCCTCCTATTCACACCACCCCGTGATGTTTTTCTCACTCCTACTAGTGAATGTAATGTAACACACACCCATACAATGCGCACCACCCCGTGATGTTTTTCTCACTCCTACTAGTGAATGTAATGTAACACACACCCATACAATGCGCACCACCCCGCGATGTTTTTCAGAAACCTATCCTACATTGCCACTGCATGTTCCGTGACCTCCGCATGCTGACCACCCCGCGGTGCTTTTCTCCATCCTACATTGCCACTCACTGCCTATCCTAATTCACACCCTCCGATTCACACCACCCCGTGATGTTTTTCTCACTCCCACTAGTGAATGTAATGTAACACACACCCATACAATGCGCACCACCCAGCGATGTTTTTCAGAAACCTATCCTGCATTGCCACTGCATGTTCCCTGACTTCCCCATTCTGACCACACCGCTGTGCTTTTCTCCATCCTACATGGCCACTCACTACATGTCCTATTTCAGACCCTCCGATTCACACCACCCCGTGATGTTTTTCTCACTCCTACTAGTGAATGTAATGTAACACACACCCATACAATGCGCACCACCCCGTGATGTTTTTCAGAAACATATCCTACATTGCCACTGCATGTTCCCTGACCTCCACATGCTGACCACCCCGCGGAGCTTTTCTAGATCCTACATTGCCACTCACTGCCAATCCTAATTCAGCAACTCCGATTCACACCACCCCGTGATGTTTTTCTCACTCCTAATAGTGAATGTAATGTAACACACACCCATACAATGCGCAACACCCCGTGATGTTTTTCTCACTCCTACTAGTATATGTAATGTAACACACATCCATACAATGCGCACCACCCCGCGATGTTTTTCAGAAACCTATCCTACATTGCCACTGCATGTTCCCTGACCTCCCCATGCTGATCACCGCGCGGTGCTTTTCTCCATCCTACATTGCCACTCACTGCCTATCCTAATTCAGACCCTCCGATTCACACCACCCCGTGATGTTTTTTTCACTCCTACAAGTTAATGTAATGTAACACACACCCATACAATGCGCACCACCCCGTGATGTTTTTCTCACTCCTACTAGTGAATGTAATGTAACACACACCCATATAATGTGCACCACCCCGTGATGTTTTTCTCACTCCTACTTGTGAATGTAATGTAACACACACCCATACAATGCGCACCACCCCGTGATGTTTTTCTCACTCCTACTAGAGAATGTAATGTAACACACACCCATACAATGCGCCCCACCCCGTGATGTTTTTCAGAAAACTATCCTACATTGCCACTGCATGTTCTCTGACCTCCCCATGCTGACCACCCCGCGGTGCTTTTCTCCATCCTACATTGCCACTCACTGACTATCCTAATTCAGACCCTCCAATTCACACCACCCCGTGATGTTTTTGTCACTCCTACTAGTGAATGTAATGTAACACACACCCATACAATGCGCACCACCCCGTGATGTTTTTCTCACTCCTACTAGTGAATGAAACGTAACACACACCCATACAATGCGCACTACCCCGCGATGTTTTTCAGAAACCTATCCTACATTGCCACTGCATGTGCCCTGACCTCCCCATGCTGACCACCCCGCGGTGCTTTTCTCGATCCTACATTGCCACTCACTGCCTATCCTAATTCAGAACCTCCGATTCACAACACCCAGTGATGTTTTTCTCACTCCTACTAGTGAATGTAATGTAACAAACACACATAGAATGCGCACCAGCCCGCGATGTTTTTCAGAAACCTATCCTACATTGCCACTGCATGTTCCCTGACCTCCCCATGCTGACCACCCCACGGTGCTTTTCTCCATCCTACATTGCCACTCACTGCCTATCCTAATTCAGACCCTCCGATTCACACCACCCCGTGATGTTTTTGTCACTCCTACTAGTGAATGTAATGTAACACACACCCATACAATGCGCACCACCCCGTGATGTTTTTCTCACTCCTACTAGTGAATGTAATGTAACACACACCCATACAATGCGCACTACCCCGCGATGTTTTTCAGAAACCTATCCTACATTGCCACTGCATGTGCCCTGACCTCCCCATGCTGACCAGCCCGCGGTGCTTTTCTCCATCCTACATTGCCACTCACTGCCTATCCTTATTCGGACCATCAGATTCACACCACCCCGTGATGTTTTTCTCACTCCTACTAGTGAATGTAATGTAACACACACCCATACAATGCGCACAACCCCGTGATGTTTTTCTCACTCCTACTAGTGAATGTAATGTAACACACACCCATACAATGCGCACCACCCCGCGATGTTTTTCAGAAACCTATCCTACATTGCCACTGCATGTTCCCTGACTTCACCATGCTGACCACCCCGCGGTGCTTTTCTCCATCTTCCATTGCCACACACTGCCTATCCTAATTCAGACACTCCGATTCACACCACCCCGTGATGTTTTTCTCACTCCTACGAGTGAATGTAATGTAACACACACCCATACAATGCGCACCACCTCGTGATGTTTTTCTCACTCCTACTAGTGAATGTAATGTAACACACACCCATACAATGCGCACCACCCCACGATGTTTTTCAGAAACCTATCCAACATTGCCACTGCATGTTCCCTGACCTCCCCATGCTGACAACCCGGCGTGCTTTTATCCATCCTACATTGCCACTCACTGCCTATCCTAATTCAGACTCTCCGATTCACACCAGCCCGTGATGTTTTTCTCACTCCTACTAGTGAATGTAATGTAACATACACCCATACAATGCGCACCACCTCGTGATGTTTTTCTCACTCCTACTAGTGAATGTAATGTAACACACACCCATACAATGCGCACTACCCCGTGAGGTTTTTCTCACTCTACTAGTTAATGTAATGTAACACACACCCATACAATTCACACCACCCCGCGATGTTTTTCAGAAACCTATCCTACATTGCCACTGCATGTTCCCTGACCTCCCCATGCTGACCACACCGCGGTGCTTTTCTCCTTCCTACATTGCCACTCACTGCCTATCCTAATTCATACCCTCCGATTCACACCACCCCGTGATGTTTTTCTCACTCCTACTAGTGAATGTAATGTAACACACACCCATACAATGCGCACCACCCATGATGTTTTTCTCACTCGTACTAGTGAATGTAATGTAACACACACCCATACAATGCGTACCACCCCGGGATGTTTTTTTCACTCCTACTAGTGAATATAATGTAACACACACCCATACAATGCGCACCACCCCGCGATGTTTTTCAGAAACCTATCCTACATTGCCACTGCATGTTCCCTGACCTCCCCATGCTGACCACCGCGCGGTTCTTTTCTCCATCCTACATTGCCACTCACTGACTATCCTAATTCAGACCCTCCAATTCACACCACCCCGTGATGTTTTTGTCACTCCTACTAGTGAATGTAATGTAACACACACCCATACAATGCGCACCACCCCGTGATGTTTTTCTCACTCCTACTAGTGAATGTAACGTAACACACACCCATACAATGCGCACTACCCCGCGATGTTTTTCAGAAACCTATCCTACATTGCCACCGCATGTGCCCTGACCTCCCCATGCTGACCACCCCGCGGTGCTTTTCGCCATCCTACATTGCCACTCACTGCCTATCCTAATTCAGAACCTCCGATTCACAACACCCCGTGATGTTTTTCTCACTCCTACTAGTGAATGTAATGTAACAAACGCACATAGAATGCGCACCAGCCCGCGATGTTTTTCAGAAACCTATCCTACATTGCCACTGCATGTTCCCTGACCTCCCCATGCTGACCACCCCACGGTGCTTTTCTCCATCCTACATTGCCACTCACTGCCTATCCTAATTCAGACCCTCCGATTCACACCACCCCGTGATGTTTTTCTCACTCCTACTAGTGAATGTAATGTAACACACACCCATACAATGCGCCCCACCCCGTGATGTTTTTCAGAAAACTATCCTACATTGCCACTGCATGTTCTCTGACCTCCCCATGCTGACCACCCCGTGGTGCTTTTCTCCATCCTACATTGCCACTCACTGACTATCCTAATTCAGACCCTCCAATTCACACCACCCCGTGATGTTTTTGTCACTCCTACTAGTGAATGTAATGTAACACACACCCATACAATGCGCACCACCCCGTGATGTTTTTCTCACTCCTACTAGTGAATGTAATGTAACACACACCCATACAATGCGCACTACCTCGCGATGTTTTTCAGAAACCTATCCTACATTGCCACTGCATGTGCCCTGACCTCCCCATGCTGACCAGCCCGCGGTGCTTTTCTCCATCCTACATTGCCACTCACTGCCTATCCTTATTCGGACCCTCAGATTCACACCACCCCGTGATGTTTTTCTCACTCCTACTAGTGAATGTAATGTAACACACACCCATACAATGCGCACAACCCCGTGATGTTTTTCTCACTCGTACTAGTGAATGTAATGTAACACACACCCATACAATGCGCACCACCCCGCGATGTTTTTCAGAAACCTATCCTACATTGCCACTGCATGTTCCCTGACCTCACCATGCTGACCACCCCGCGGTGCTTTTCTCCATCTTCCATTGCCACACACTGCCTATCCTAATTCAGACACTCCGATTCACACCACCCCGTGATGTTTTTCTCACTCCTACTAGTGAATGTAATGTAACACACACCCATACAATGCGCACCACCTCGTGATGTTTTTCTCACTCCTACTAGTGAATGTAATGTAACACACACCCATACAATGCGCACCACCCCACGATGTTTTTCAGAAACCTATCCAACATTGCCACTGCATGTTCCCTGACCTCCCCATGCTGACAACCCGGCGTGCTTTTATCCATCCTACATTGCCACTCACTGCCTATCCTAATTCAGACTCTCCGATTCACACCAGCCCGTGATGTTTTTCTCACTCCTACTAGTGAATGTAATGTAACACACACCCATACAATGCGCACCACCTCGTGATGTTTTTCTCACTCCTACTAGTGAATGTAATGTAACACACACCCCTACAATGCGCACTACCCCGTGAGGTTTTTCTCACTCTACTAGTTAATGTAATGTAACACACACCCATACAATTCACACCACCCCGCGATGTTTTTCAGAAACCTATCCTACATTGCCACTGCATGTTCCCTGACCTCCCCATGCTGACCACACCGCGGTGCTTTTCTCCTTCCTACATTGCCACTCACTGCCTATCCTAATTCATACCCTCCGCTTCACACCACCCCGTGATGTTTTTCTCACTCCTACTAGTGAATGTAATGTAACACACACCCATACAATGCGCACCACCCATGATGTTTTTCTCACTCGTACTAGTGAATGTAATGTAACACACACCCATACAATGCGCACCACCCCTGGATGTTTTTTTCACTCCTACTAGTGAATGTAATGTAACACACACCCATACAATGCGCACCACCCCGCGATGTTTTTCAGAAACCTATCCTACATTGCCACTGCATGTTCCCTGACCTCCCCATGCTGATCACCGCGCGGTGCTTTTCTCCATCCTACATTGCCACTCACTGCCTATCCTAATTCAGACCCTCCGATTCACACCACCCCGTGATGTTTTTTTCACTCCTACAAGTTAATGTAATGTAACACACACCCATACAATGCGCACCACCCAGTGATGTTTTTCTCACTCCTACTAGTGAATGTAATGTAACACACACCCATATAATGTGCACCACCCCGTGATGTTTTTCTCACTCCTACTTGTGAATGTAATGTAACACACACCCATACAATGCGCACCACCCCGTGATGTTTTTCTCACTCCTACTAGAGAATGTAATGTAACACACACCCATACAATGCGCCCCACCCCGTGATGTTTTTCAGAAAACTATCCTACATTGCCACTGCATGTTCTCTGACCTCCCCATGCTGACCACCCCGCGGTGCTTTTCTCCATCCTACATTGCCACTCACTGACTATCCTAATTCAGACCCTCCAATTCACACCACCCCGTGATGTTTTTGTCACTCCTACTAGTGAATGTAATGTAACACACACCCATACAATGCGCACCACCCCGTGATGTTTTTCTCACTCCTACTAGTGAATGAAACGTAACACACACCCATACAATGCGCACTACCCCGCGATGTTTTTCAGAAACCTATCCTACATTGCCACTGCATGTGCCCTGACCTCCCCATGCTGACCACCCCGCGGTGCTTTTCTCCATCCTACATTGCCACTCACTGCCTATCCTAATTCAGAACCTCCGATTCACAACACCCCGTGATGTTTTTCTCACTCCTACTAGTGAATGTAATGTAACACACACCCATACAATGCGCACCACCCCGCGATGTTTTTCAGAAACCTATCCTACATTGCCACTGCATGTGCCCTGACCTCCCCATGCTGACCACCCCGCGGTGCTTTTCTCCATCCTACATTGCCACTCACTGCCTATCCTAATTCAGAACCTCCGATTCACAACACCCCGTGATGTTTTTCTCACTCCTACTAGTGAATGTAATGTAACAAACACCCATACAATGTGCCCCACCCCGTGATGTTTTTCAGAAAACTATCCTACATTGCCACTGCGTGTTCTCTGACCTCCCCATGCTGACCACCCCGTGGTGCTTTTCTCCATCCTACATTGCCACTCACTGACTATCCTAATTCAGACCCTCCAATTCACACCACCCCGTGATGTTTTTGTCACTCCTACTAGTGAATGTAATGTAACACACACCCATACAATGCGCACCACCCCGTGATGTTTTTCTCACTCCTACTAGTGAATGTAATGTAACACACACCCATACAATGCGCACTACCCCGCGATGTTTTTCAGAAACCTATCCTACATTGCCACTGCATGTGCCCTGACCTCCCCATGCTGACCAGCCCGCGGTGCTTTTCTCCATCCTACATTGCCACTCACTGCCTATCCTTATTCGGACCCTCAGATTCACACCACCCCGTGATGTTTTTCTCACTCCTACTAGTGAATGTAATGTAACACACACCCATACAATGCGCACAACCCCGTGATGTTTTCTCACTCCTACTAGTGAATGTAATGTAACACACACCCATACAATGCGCACCACCCCGCGATGTTTTTCAGAAACCTATCCTACATTGCCACTGCATGTTCCCTGACTTCACCATGCTGACCACCCCGCGGTGCTTTTCTCCATCTTCCATTGCCACACACTGCCTATCCTAATTCAGACACTCCGATTCACACCACCCCGTGATGTTTTTCTCACTCCTACTAGTGAATGTAATGTAACACACACCCATACAATGCGCACCACCTCGTGATGTTTTTCTCACTCCTACTAGTGAATGTAATGTAACACACACCCATACAATGCGCACCACCCCACGATGTTTTTCAGAAACCTATCCAACATTGCCACTGCATGTTCCCTGACCTCCCCATGCTGACAACCCGGCGTGCTTTTATCCATCCTACATTGCCACTCACTGCCTATCCTAATTCAGACTCTCCGATTCACACCAGCCCGTGATGTTTTTCTCACTCCTACTAGTGAATGTAATGTAACACACACCCATACAATGCGTACCACCTCGTGATGTTTTTCTCACTCCTACTAGTGAATGTAATGTAACACACACCCCTACAATGCGCACTACCCCGTGAGGTTTTTCTCACTCTACTAGTTAATGTAATGTAACACACACCCATACAATTCACACCACCCCGCGATGTTTTTCAGAAACCTATCCTACATTGCCACTGCATGTTCCCTGACCTCCCCATGCTGACCACACCGCGGTGCTTTTCTCCTTCCTACATTGCCACTCACTGCCTATCCTAATTCATACCCTCCGCTTCACACCACCCCGTGATGTTTTTCTCACTCCTACTAGTGAATGTAATGTAACACACACCCATACAATGCGCACCACCCATGATGTTTTTCTCACTCGTACTAGTGAATGTAATGTAACACACACCCATACAATGCGCACCACCCCTGGATGTTTTTTTCACTCCTACTAGTGAATGTAATGTAACACACACCCATACAATGCGCACCACCTCGCGATGTTTTTCAGAAACCTATCCTACATTGCCACTGCATGTTCCCTGACCTCCCCATGCTGATCACCGCGCGGTGCTTTTCTCCATCCTACATTGCCACTCACTGCCTATCCTAATTCAGACCCTCCGATTCACACCACCCCGTGATGTTTTTTTCACTCCTACAAGTTAATGTAATGTAACACACACCCATACAATGCGCACCACCCCGTGATGTTTTTCTCACTCCTACTAGTGAATGTAATGTAACACACACCCATATAATGTGCACCACCCCGTGATGTTTTTCTCACTCCTACTTGTGAATGTAATGTAACACACACCCATACAATGCGCACCACCCCGTGATGTTTTTCTCACTCCTACTAGAGAATGTAATGTAACACACACACATACAATGCGCCCACCCCGTGATGTTTTTCAGAAAACTATCCTACATTGCCACTGCATGTTCTCTGACCTCCCCATGCTGACCACCCCGCGGTGCTTTTCTCCATCCTACATTGCCACTCACTGACTATCCTAATTCAGACCCTCCAATTCACACCACCCCGTGATGTTTTTGTCACTCCTACTAGTGAATGTAATGTAACACACACCCATACAATGCGCACCACCCCGTGATGTTTTTCTCACTCCTACTAGTGAATGAAACGTAACACACACCCAGACAATGCGCACTACCCCGCGATGTTTTTCAGAAACCTATCCTACATTGCCACTGCATGTGCCCTGACCTCCCCATGCTGACCACCCCGCGGTGCTTTTCTCCATCCTACATTGCCACTCACTGCCTATCCTAATTCAGAACCTCCGATTCACAACACCCCGTGATGTTTTTCTCACTCCTACTAGTGAATGTAATGTAACAAACACACATAGAATGCGCACCAGCCCGCGATGTTTTTCAGAAACCTATCCTACATTGCCACTGCATGTTCCCTGACCTCCCCATGCTGACCACCCCACGGTGCTTTTCTCCATCCTACATTGCCACTCACTGCCTATCCTAATTCAGACCCTCCGATTCACACCACCCCGTGATGTTTTTCTCACTCCTATTAGTGAATGTAATGTAACACACACCCATACAATGTGCCCCACCCCGTGATGTTTTTCAGAAAACTATCCTACATTGCCACTGCATGTTCTCTGACCTCCCCATGCTGACCACCCCGTGGTGCTTTTCTCCATCCTACATTGCCACTCACTGACTATCCTAATTCAGACCCTCCAATTCACACCACCCCGTGATGTTTTTGTCACTCCTACTAGTGAATGTAATGTAACACACACCCATACAATGCGCACCACCCCGTGATGTTTTTCTCACTCCTACTAGTGAATGTAATGTAACACACACCCATACAATGCGCACTACCCCGCGATGTTTTTCAGAAACCTATCCTACATTGCCACTGCATGTGCCCTGACCTCCCCATGCTGACCAGCCCGCGGTGCTTTTCTCCATCCTACATTGCCACTCACTGCCTATCCTTATTCGGACCCTCAGATTCACACCACCCCGTGATGTTTTTCTCACTCCTACTAGTGAATGTAATGTAACACACACCCATACAATGCGCACAACCCCGTGATGTTTTCTCACTCCTACTAGTGAATGTAATGTAACACACACCCATACAATGCGCACCACCCCGCGATGTTTTTCAGAAACCTATCCTACATTGCCACTGCATGTTCCATGACTTCACCATGCTGACCACCCCGCGGTGCTTTTCTCCATCTTCCATTGCCACACACTGCCTATCCTAATTCAGACACTCCGATTCACACCACCCCGTGATGTTTTTCTCACTCCTACTAGTGAATGTAATGTAACACACACCCATACAATGCGCACCACCTCGTGATGTTTTTCTCACTCCTACTAGTGAATGTAATGTAACACACACCCATACAATGCGCACCACCCCACGATGTTTTTCAGAAACCTATCCAACATTGCCACTGCATGTTCCCTGACCTCCCCATGCTGACAACCCGGCGTGCTTTTATCCATCCTACATTGCCACTCACTGCCTATCCTAATTCAGACTCTCCGATTCACACCAGCCCGTGATGTTTTTCTCACTCCTACTAGTGAATGTAATGTAACACACACCCATACAATGCGCACCACCTCGTGATGTTTTTCTCACTCCTACTAGTGAATGTAATGTAACACACACCCATACAATGCGCACTACCCCGTGAGGTTTTTCTCACTCTACTAGTTAATGTAATGTAACACACACCCATACAATTCACACGACCCCGCGATGGTTTTCAGAAACCTATCCTACATTGCCACTGCATGTTCCCTGACCTCCCCATGCTGACCACACCGCGGTGCTTTTCTCCTTCCTACATTGCCACTCACTGCCTATCCTAATTCATACCCTCCGATTCACACCACCCCGTGATGTTTTTCTCACTCCTACTAGTGAATGTAATGTAACACACACCCATACAATGCGCACCACCCATGATGTTTTTCTCACTCGTACTAGTGAATGTAATGTAACACACACCCATACAATGCGCACCACCCCGGGATGTTTTTTTCACTCCTACTAGTGAATATAATGTAACACACACCCATACAATGCGCACCACCCCGCGATGTTTTTCAGAAACCTATCCTACATTGCCACTGCATGTTCCCTGACCTCCCCATGCTGACCACCCCGCGGTGCTTTTCTCCATCCTACATTGCTACTCACTGCCTATCCTAATTCAGACCCTCCGATTCACACCACCCCGTGATGTTTTTGTCACTCCTACTAGTGAATGTAATGTAACACACACCCATACAATGCGCACCACCCCGTGATGCTTTTCTCACTCCTACTAGTGAATGTAATGTAACACACACCCATACAATGCGCCCCACCCCGTGATGTTTTTCAGAAAACTATCCTACATTGCCACTGCATGTTCTCTGACCTCCGCATGCTGACCACCCCGCGGTGCTTTTCTCCATCCTACATTGCCACTCACTGACTATCCTAATTCAGACCCTCCAATTCACACCACCCCGTGATGTTTTTGTCACTCCTACAAGTTAATGTAATGTAACACACACCCATACAATGCGCACCACCCCGTGATGCTTTTCTCACTCCTACTAGTGAATGTAATGTAACACACACCCATACAATGCGCCCCACCCCGTGATGTTTTTCAGAAAACTATCCTACATTGCCACTGCATGTTCTCTGACCTCCGCATGCTGATCACCGCGCGGTGCTTTTCTCCATCCTACATTGCCACTCACTGCCTATCCTAATTCAGACCCTCCGATTCACACCACCCCGTGATGTTTTTTTCACTCCTACAAGTTAATGTAATGTAACACACACCCATACAATGCGCACCACCCCGTGATGTTTTTCTCACTCCTACTAGTGAATGTAATGTAACACACACCCATATAATGTGCACCACCCCGTGATGTTTTTCTCACTCCTACTTGTGAATGTAATGTAACACACACCCATACAATGCGCACCACCCCGTGATGTTTTTCTCACTCCTACTAGAGAATGTAATGTAACACACACACATACAATGCGCCCACCCCGTGATGTTTTTCAGAAAACTATCCTACATTGCCACTGCATGTTCTCTGACCTCCCCATGCTGACCACCCCGCGGTGCTTTTCTCCATCCTACATTGCCACTCACTGACTATCCTAATTCAGACCCTCCAATTCACACCACCCCGTGATGTTTTTGTCACTCCTACTATTGAATGTAATGTAACACACACCCATACAATGCGCACCACCCCGTGATGTTTTTCTCACTCCTACTAGTGAATGAAACGTAACACACACCCAGACAATGCGCACTACCCCGCGATGTTTTTCAGAAACCTATCCTACATTGCCACTGCATGTGCCCTGACCTCCCCATGCTGACCACCCCGCGGTGCTTTTCTCCATCCTACATTGCCACTCACTGCCTATCCTAATTCAGAACCTCCGATTCACAACACCCCGTGATGTTTTTCTCACTCCTACTAGTGAATGTAATGTAACAAACACACATAGAATGCGCACCAGCCCGCGATGTTTTTCAGAAACCTATCCTACATTGCCACTGCATGTTCCCTGACCTCCCCATGCTGACCACCCCACGGTGCTTTTCTCCATCCTACATTGCCACTCACTGCCTATCCTAATTCAGACCCTCCGATTCACACCACCCCGTGATGTTTTTCTCACTCCTATTAGTGAATGTAATGTAACACACACCCATACAATGTGCCCCACCCCGTGATGTTTTTCAGAAAACTATCCTACATTGCCACTGCATGTTCTCTGACCTCCCCATGCTGACCACCCCGTGGTGCTTTTCTCCATCCTACATTGCCACTCACTGACTATCCTAATTCAGACCCTCCAATTCACACCACCCCGTGATGTTTTTGTCACTCCTACTAGTGAATGTAATGTAACACACACCCATACAATGCGCACCACCCCGTGATGTTTTTCTCACTCCTACTAGTGAATGTAATGTAACACACACCCATACAATGCGCACTACCCCGCGATGTTTTTCAGAAACCTATCCTACATTGCCACTGCATGTGCCCTGACCTCCCCATGCTGACCAGCCCGCGGTGCTTTTCTCCATCCTACATTGCCACTCACTGCCTATCCTTATTCGGACCCTCAGATTCACACCACCCCGTGATGTTTTTCTCACTCCTACTAGTGAATGTAATGTAACACACACCCATACAATGCGCACAACCCCGTGATGTTTTCTCACTCCTACTAGTGAATGTAATGTAACACACACCCATACAATGCGCACCACCCCGCGATGTTTTTCAGAAACCTATCCTACATTGCCACTGCATGTTCCATGACTTCACCATGCTGACCACCCCGCGGTGCTTTTCTCCATCTTCCATTGCCACACACTGCCTATCCTAATTCAGACACTCCGATTCACACCACCCCGTGATGTTTTTCTCACTCCTACTAGTGAATGTAATGTAACACACACCCATACAATGCGCACCACCTCGTGATGTTTTTCTCACTCCTACTAGTGAATGTAATGTAACACACACCCATACAATGCGCACCACCCCACGATGTTTTTCAGAAACCTATCCAACATTGCCACTGCATGTTCCCTGACCTCCCCATGCTGACAACCCGGCGTGCTTTTATCCATCCTACATTGCCACTCACTGCCTATCCTAATTCAGACTCTCCGATTCACACCAGCCCGTGATGTTTTTCTCACTCCTACTAGTGAATGTAATGTAACACACACCCATACAATGCGCACCACCTCGTGATGTTTTTCTCACTCCTACTAGTGAATGTAATGTAACACACACCCATACAATGCGCACTACCCCGTGAGGTTTTTCTCACTCTACTAGTTAATGTAATGTAACACACACCCATACAATTCACACGACCCCGCGATGGTTTTCAGAAACCTATCCTACATTGCCACTGCATGTTCCCTGACCTCCCCATGCTGACCACACCGCGGTGCTTTTCTCCTTCCTACATTGCCACTCACTGCCTATCCTAATTCATACCCTCCGATTCACACCACCCCGTGATGTTTTTCTCACTCCTACTAGTGAATGTAATGTAACACACACCCATACAATGCGCACCACCCATGATGTTTTTCTCACTCGTACTAGTGAATGTAATGTAACACACACCCATACAATGCGCACCACCCGGGATGTTTTTTTCACTCCTACTAGTGAATATAATGTAACACACACCCATACAATGCGCACCACCCCGCGATGTTTTTCAGAAACCTATCCTACATTGCCACTGCATGTTCCCTGACCTCCCCATGCTGACCACCCCGCGGTGCTTTTCTCCATCCTACATTGCTACTCACTGCCTATCCTAATTCAGACCCTCCGATTCACACCACCCCGTGATGTTTTTGTCACTCCTACTAGTGAATGTAATGTAACACACACCCATACAATGCGCACCACCCCGTGATGCTTTTCTCACTCCTACTAGTGAATGTAATGTAACACACACCCATACAATGCGCCCCACCCCGTGATGTTTTTCAGAAAACTATCCTACATTGCCACTGCATGTTCTCTGACCTCCGCATGCTGACCACCCCGCGGTGCTTTTCTCCATCCTACATTGCCACTCACTGACTATCCTAATTCAGACCCTCCAATTCACACCACCCCGTGATGTTTTTGTCACTCCTACTAGTGAATGTAATGTAACACACACCCATACAATGCGCACCACCCCGTGATGTTTTTCTCACTCCTACTAGTGAATGTAACGTAACACACACCCATACAATGCGCACTACCCCGCGATGTTTTTCAGAAACCTATCCTACATTGCCACTGCATGTGCCCTGACCTCCCCATGCTGACCACCCCGCGGTGCTTTTCTCCATCCTACATTGCCACTCACTGCCTATCCTAATTCAGAACCTCCGATTCACAACACCCCGTGATGTTTTTCTCACTCCTACTAGTGAATGTAATGTAACAAACACACATAGAATGCGCACCAGCCCGCGATGTTTTTCAGAAACCTATCCTACATTGCCACTGCATGTTCCCTGACCTCCCCATGCTGACCACCCCACGGTGCTTTTCTCCATCCTACATTGCCACTCACTGCCTATCCTAATTCAGACCCTCCGATTCACACCACCCCGTGATGTTTTACTCACTCCTATTAGTGAATGTAATGTAACACACACCCATACAATGTGCCCCACCCCGTGATGTTTTTCAGAAAACTATCCTACATTGCCACTGCATGTTCTCTGACCTCCCCATGCTGACCACCCCGTGGTGCTTTTCTCCATCCTACATTGCCACTCACTGACTATCCTAATTCAGACCCTCCAATTCACACCACCCCGTGATGTTTTTGTCACTCCTACTAGTGAATGTAATGTAACACACACCCATACAATGCGCACCACCCCGTGATGTTTTTCTCACTCCTACTAGTGAATGTAATGTAACACACACCCATACAATGCGCACTACCCCGCGATGTTTTTCAGAAACCTATCCTACATTGCCACTGCATGTGCCCTGACCTCCCCATGCTGACCAGCCCGCGGTGCTTTTCTCCATCCTACATTGCCACTCACTGCCTATCCTTATTCGGACCCTCAG
This sequence comes from Cavia porcellus, assembly GCF_034190915.1. Classification (NCBI taxonomy): domain Eukaryota; kingdom Metazoa; phylum Chordata; class Mammalia; order Rodentia; family Caviidae; genus Cavia; species Cavia porcellus. Next base: position 35,248 of record NW_026947746.1, on the reverse strand, counting down.
ATTCACACCACCCCGTGATGTTTTTCTCACTCCTACTAGTGAATGTAATGTAACACACACCCATACAATGCGCACAACCCCGTGATGTTTTCTCACTCCTACTAGTGAATGTAATGTAACACACACCCATACAATGCGCACCACCCCGCGATGTTTTTCAGAAACCTATCCTACATTGCCACTGCATGTTCCCTGACTTCACCATGCTGACCACCCCGCGGTGCTTTTCTCCATCTTCCATTGCCACACACTGCCTATCCTAATTCAGACACTCCGATTCACACCACCCCGTGATGTTTTTCTCACTCCTACTAGTGAATGTAATGTAACACACACCCATACAATGCGCACCACCTCGTGATGTTTTTCTCACTCCTACTAGTGAATGTAATGTAACACACACCCATACAATGCGCACCACCCCACGATGTTTTTCAGAAACCTATCCAACATTGCCACTGCATGTTCCCTGACCTCCCCATGCTGACAACCCGGCGTGCTTTTATCCATCCTACATTGCCACTCACTGCCTATCCTAATTCAGACTCTCCGATTCACACCAGACCGTGATGTTTTTCTCACTCCTACTAGTGAATGTAATGTAACACACACCCATACAATGCGTACCACCTCGTGATGTTTTTCTCACTCCTACTAGTGAATGTAATGTAACACACACCCCTACAATGCGCACTACCCCGTGAGGTTTTTCTCACTCTACTAGTTAATGTAATGTAACACACACCCATACAATTCACACCACCCCGCGATGTTTTTCAGAAACCTATCCTACATTGCCACTGCATGTTCCCTGACCTCCCCATGCTGACCACACCGCGGTGCTTTTCTCCTTCCTACATTGCCACTCACTGCCTATCCTAATTCATACCCTCCGCTTCACACCACCCCGTGATGTTTTTCTCACTCCTACTAGTGAATGTAATGTAACACACACCCATACAATGCGCACCACCCATGATGTTTTTCTCACTCGTACTAGTGAATGTAATGTAACACACACCCATACAATGCGCACCACCCCTGGATGTTTTTTTCACTCCTACTAGTGAATGTAATGTAACACACACCCATACAATGCGCACCACCCCGCGATGTTTTTCAGAAACCTATCCTACATTGCCACTGCATGTTCCCTGACCTCCCCATGCTGATCACCGCGCGGTGCTTTTCTCCATCCTACATTGCCACTCACTGCCTATCCTAATTCAGACCCTCCGATTCACACCACCCCGTGATGTTTTTTTCACTCCTACAAGTTAATGTAATGTAACACACACCCATACAATGCGCACCACCCCGTGATGTTTTTCTCACTCCTACTAGTGAATGTAATGTAACACACACCCATATAATGTGCACCACCCCGTGATGTTTTTCTCACTCCTACTTGTGAATGTAATGTAACACACACCCATACAATGCGCACCACCCCGTGATGTTTTTCTCACTCCTACTAGAGAATGTAATGTAACACACACACATACAATGCGCCCACCCCGTGATGTTTTTCAGAAAACTATCCTACATTGCCACTGCATGTTCTCTGACCTCCCCATGCTGACCACCCCGCGGTGCTTTTCTCCATCCTACATTGCCACTCACTGACTATCCTAATTCAGACCCTCCAATTCACACCACCCCGTGATGTTTTTGTCACTCCTACTAGTGAATGTAATGTAACACACACCCATACAATGCGCACCACCCCGTGATGTTTTTCTCACTCCTACTAGTGAATGAAACGTAACACACACCCATACAATGCGCACTACCCCGCGATGTTTTTCAGAAACCTATCCTACATTGCCACTGCATGTGCCCTGACCTCCCCATGCTGACCACCCCGCGGTGCTTTTCTCCATCCTACATTGCCACTCACTGCCTATCCTAATTCAGAACCTCCGATTCACAACACCCCGTGATGTTTTTCTCACTCCTACTAGTGAATGTAATGTAACAAACACACATAGAATGCGCACCAGCCCGCGATGTTTTTCAGAAACCTATCCTACATTGCCACTGCATGTTCCCTGACCTCCCCATGCTGACCACCCCACGGTGCTTTTCTCCATCCTACATTGCCACTCACTGCCTATCCTAATTCAGACCCTCCGATTCACACCACCCGGTGATGTTTTTCTCACTCCTATTAGTGAATGTAATGTAACACACACCCATACAATGTGCCCCACCCCGTGATGTTTTTCAGAAAACTATCCTACATTGCCACTGCATGTTCTCTGACCTCCCCATGCTGACCACCCCGTGGTGCTTTTCTCCATCCTACATTGCCACTCACTGACTATCCTAATTCAGACCCTCCAATTCACACCACCCCGTGATGTTTTTGTCACTCCTACTAGTGAATGTAATGTAACACACACCCATACAATGCGCACCACCCCGTGATGTTTTTCTCACTCCTACTAGTGAATGTAATGTAACACACACCCATACAATGCGCACTACCCCGCGATGTTTTTCAGAAACCTATCCTACATTGCCACTGCATGTGCCCTGACCTCCCCATGCTGACCAGCCCGCGGTGCTTTTCTCCATCCTACATTGCCACTCACTGCCTATCCTTATTCGGACCCTCAGATTCACACCACCCCGTGATGTTTTTCTCACTCCTACTAGTGAATGTAATGTAACACACACCCATACAATGCGCACAACCCCGTGATGTTTTCTCACTCCTACTAGTGAATGTAATGTAACACACACCCATACAATGCGCACCACCCCGCGATGTTTTTCAGAAACCTATCCTACATTGCCACTGCATGTTCCATGACTTCACCATGCTGACCACCCCGCGGTGCTTTTCTCCATCTTCCATTGCCACACACTGCCTATCCTAATTCAGACACTCCGATTCACACCACCCCGTGATGTTTTTCTCACTCCTACTAGTGAATGTAATGTAACACACACCCATACAATGCGCACCACCTCGTGATGTTTTTCTCACTCCTACTAGTGAATGTAATGTAACACACACCCATACAATGCGCACCACCCCACGATGTTTTTCAGAAACCTATCCAACATTGCCACTGCATGTTCCCTGACCTCCCCATGCTGACAACCCGGCGTGCTTTTATCCATCCTACATTGCCACTCACTGCCTATCCTAATTCAGACTCTCCGATTCACACCAGCCCGTGATGTTTTTCTCACTCCTACTAGTGAATGTAATGTAACACACACCCATACAATGCGCACCACCTCGTGATGTTTTTCTCACTCCTACTAGTGAATGTAATGTAACACACACCCATACAATGCGCACTACCCCGTGAGGTTTTTCTCACTCTACTAGTTAATGTAATGTAACACACACCCATACAATTCACACGACCCCGCGATGGTTTTCAGAAACCTATCCTACATTGCCACTGCATGTTCCCTGACCTCCCCATGCTGACCATACCGCGGTGCTTTTCTCCTTCCTACATTGCCACTCACTGCCTATCCTAATTCATACCCTCCGATTCACACCACCCCGTGATGTTTTTCTCACTCCTACTAGTGAATGTAATGTAACACACACCCATACAATGCGCACCACCCATGATGTTTTTCTCACTCGTACTAGTGAATGTAATGTAACACACACCCATACAATGCGCACCACCCCGGGATGTTTTTTTCACTCCTACTAGTGAATATAATGTAACACACACCCATACAATGCGCACCACCCCGCGATGTTTTTCAGAAACCTATCCTACATTGCCACTGCATGTTCCCTGACCTCCCCATGCTGACCACCCCGCGGTGCTTTTCTCCATCCTACATTGCTACTCACTGCCTATCCTAATTCAGACCCTCCGATTCACACCACCCCGTGATGTTTTTGTCACTCCTACTAGTGAATGTAATGTAACACACACCCATACAATGCGCACCACCCCGTGATGCTTTTCTCACTCCTACTAGTGAATGTAATGTAACACACACCCATACAATGCGCCCCACCCCGTGATGTTTTTCAGAAAACTATCCTACATTGCCACTGCATGTTCTCTGACCTCCCCATGCTGACCACCCCGCGGTGCTTTTCTCCATCCTACATTGCCACTCACTGACTATCCTAATTCAGACCCTCCAATTCACACCACCCCGTGATGTTTTTGTCACTCCTACTAGTGAATGTAATGTAACACACACCCATACAATGCGCACCACCCCGTGATGTTTTTCTCACTCCTACTAGTGAATGTAACGTAACACACACCCATACAATGCGCACTACCCCGCGATGTTTTTCAGAAACCTATCCTACATTGCCACTGCATGTGCCCTGACCTCCCCATGCTGACCACCCCGCGGTGCTTTTCTCCATCCTACATTGCCACTCACTGCCTATCCTAATTCAGAACCTCCGATTCACAACACCCCGTGATGTTTTTGTCACTCCTACTAGTGAATGTAATGTAACAAACACACATAGAATGCGCACCAGCCCGCGATGTTTTTCAGAAACCTATCCTACATTGCCACTGCATGTTCCCTGACCTCCCCATGCTGACCACCCCACGGTGCTTTTCTCCATCCTACATTGCCACTCACTGCCTATCCTAATTCAGACCCTCCGATTCACACCACCCCGTGATGTTTTTCTCACTCCTACTAGTGAATGTAATGTAACACACACCCATACAATGCGCCCCACCCCGTGATGTTTTTCAGAAAACTATCCTACATTGCCACTGCATGTTCTCTGACCTCCCCATGCTGACCACCCCGTGGTGCTTTTCTCCATCCTACATTGCCACTCACTGACTATCCTAATTCAGACCCTCCAATTCACACCACCCCGTGATGTTTTTGTCACTCCTACTAGTGAATGTAATGTAACACACACCCATACAATGCGCACCACCCCGTGATGTTTTTCTCACTCGTACTAGTGAATGTAATGTAACACACACCCATACAATGCGCACCACCCCTCGATGTTTTTCAGAAACCTATCCTACATTGCCACTGCATGTTCCCTGACCTCACCATGCTGACCACCCCGCGGTGCTTTTCTCCATCTTCCATTGCCACACACTGCCTATCCTAATTCAGACACTCCGATTCACACCACCCCGTGATGTTTTTCTCACTCCTACTAGTGAATGTAATGTAACACACACCCATACAATGCGCACCACCTCGTGATGTTTTTCTCACTCCTACTAGTGAATGTAATGTAACACACACCCATGAAATGCGCACCACCCCGTGATGTTTTTCTCACTCATACTAGTGAATGTAATGTAACACACACCCATACAATGCGCACCAGCCCGCGATGTTTTTCAGAAACCTATCCTACATTGCCACTGCATGTTCCCTGACCTCCGAATGCTGACGACCCCGAGGTGCTTTTCTCCATCCTACATTGCCACTCACTGCCTATCCTAATTCAGACCGTCCGATTCACATCACCCCGTGATGTTTTTCTCACTCCTACTAGTGAATGTAATGTAACACACACCCATACAATGCGCACCATCTCGCGATGTTTTTCAGAAACTTATGCTACATTGCCACTGCATGTTCCCTGACCTCCCCATGCTGACCACACCGCGGTGCTTTTCTCCATCCTACATTGCCACTCACTGCCTATCGTAATTCAGACCCTCCGATTCACACCACCCCGTGATGTTTTTCTCACTCCTACTAGTGAATGTAATGTAACACACACCGATACAATGCGAGCCACCCCGTGATGATTTTCTCACTCCTACTAGTGAATGTAATGTAACACACACCCATACAATGCGCACCACCCCGTGAGGTTTTTCTCACTCTACTAGTTAATTCAATGTAACACACACCCATACAATGCACACCACCCCGCGATGTTTTTCAGAAACCTATCCTACATTGCCATTGCATGTTCCCTGACCTCCCCATGCTGACCAAACCGCGGTGCTTTTCTCCATCCTACATTGCCACTCACTGTGTATCCTAATTCAGACCCTCCGATTCACACCACCCCGTGATGTTTTTCTCACTCCTACTAGTGAATGTAATGTAACACACCCCCATACAATGCGCACCACCCTCCATATTTTTCAGAAACCTATCCTACATTGCCACTGCATGTTCCCTGACCTCCCCATGCTGACCACACCGCGGTGCTTTTCTCCATCCTACATTGCCACTCACTGCCTATCCTAATTCAGACTCTCCGATTCACACCACCCCGCGATGTTTTTCTCACTCCTACTAGTGAATGTCATTTAACACACACCCATACAATGCGCACCACCACGCGATGATTTTCAGAAACCTATCCTACATTGCTAGTGCATGTTCCCTGACCTCCCCATGCTGACCACCCCGCGGTGCTTTTCTCCATCCTACATTGCCACTCACTGATTATCCCAATTCAGAACCTCCGATTCACACCACACCGTGATGTTTTTCTCACTCCTACTAGTGAATGTAATGTAACACACACCCATACAATGCGAACCACCCCGCGATGTTTTTCCGAAACCTATCCTACATTGTCACTGCATGTTCCCTGACCTCCCCATGCTGACCACCCCGCGGTGCTTTTCTCCATCCTACATTGCCACTCACTGCCTATCCTAATTCAGACCCTCCGATTCACACCACCCCGTGATGTTTCTCTCACTCCTACTAGTGAATGTAATGTAACACACACCCATACAATGCGCACCACCCCGTGATGTTTTTATCACTCCTACTAGTGAATGTAATGTAACACACACCCATACAATGCGCACCAGCCCGCGATGTTTTTCAGAAACCTATCCTACATTGCCACAGCATGTTCCCTGAACTCCCCATGCTGACCACCCCGCGGTGCTTTTCGCCATCCTACATTGACACTCACTGCCTATCCTAATTCAGACCCTCCGATTCACACCACCCCGTGATGTTTTTCTCACTCCTACTAGTGAAAGTAATGTAACAAACACCCATACAATGCACACCACCCCGCGATGTTTTCCAGAAACCTATCCTACATTGCCACTGCATGTTCGCTGACCTCCCAATGCTCACCACCCCGCAGTGCTTTTCTCCATCCTACATTGCCACTCACTGCCTAGCCTAATTCAGACCCTCCGATTCACACCACCCTGTGATGTTTTGCTCACTCCTACAAGTTAATTTAATGTAACACACACCCATACAATGCGCACCACCCCGTGATGTTTTTCTCACTCCTCCTAGTGAACGTAATGTAACACACACCCATACAATGCGCACCACCCCGCGATGTTTTTCTCACTCCTACTAGTGAATGTAATGTAACACACACCCATACAATGCGAACCACCCCGCGATGTTTTTCCGAAACCTATCCTACATTGCCACTGTATGTTCCCTGACCTCCCCATGCTGACCACCCCGCGGTGCTTTTCTCCATCCTACATTGCCACTCACTGCCTATCCTAATTCAGACCCTCCGTTTCACACCACCCCGTGATGTTTTTCTCACTCCTACTAGTGAATGTAATGTAACACACACCCATACAATGAGCACCACCCCGTGATGTTTTTCTCACTCCTACTAGTGAATGTAAGGTAACACACACCCATACAATGCGCACCACCCCGCGATGTTTTTCAGAAACCCATCCTACATTGCCACTGCATATTCCCTGACCTCCCCATGCTGACCACCCCGCGGTGCTTTTCTCCATCCTACATTGCCACTCACTGCCTATCCTAATTCAGAACTTCCGATTCACACCACCCCGTGATGTTTTTCTCACTCCTACTAGTGAATGTAATGTAACACACATCCATACAATGCGCACCACCCCGTGATGTTTTTCTCACTCCTACTAGTGAATGTAATGTAATACACACCCATACAATGCACACAACCCCGCGATGTTTTTTAGAAACCTATCCTACATTGCCACTGCATGTTCCCTGACCTCCCCATGCTGACCACACCGCGGTGCTTTTCTCCATCCTACATTGCCCTCACTGCCTATCCTAATTCAGACCCTCCTATTCACACCACCCCGTGATGTTTTTCTCACTCCTACTAGTGAATGTAATGTAACACACACCCATACAATGCGCACCACCCCGCGATGTTTTTCAAAACCTATCCTACATTGCCACTGCATGTTCCCTGACCTCCCCATGCTAACCACCCCGCGGTACTTTTCTCCATCCTACATTGCCACTCACCTCCTATCCTAATTCAGACCCTCCGATTCACACCACCCCGTGATGTTTTTCTCACTCCTACTAGTGAATGTAATGTAACACACACCCATACAATGCGCACCACCCCGTGATGTTTTTCTCACTCCTACTAGTGAATGTAATGTAACACACACCCATACAATGCGCACCACCCCGCGATGTTTTTCAGAAACCTATCCTACATTGCCACTGCATGTTCCCTGACCTCCGCATGCTGACCACCCCGCGGTGCTATTCTCCATCCTACATTGCCACTCACTGCCTATCCTAATTCACACCCTCCGATTCACACCACCCCGTGGTGTTTTTCTCACTCCCACTAGTGAATGTAATGTAACACACACCCATACAATGCGCACCACCCAGCGATGTTTTTCAGAAACCTATCCTGCATTGCCACTGCATGTTCCCTGACTTCACCATGCTGACCACCCCGTGGTGCTTTTCTCCATCCTACATTGCCACTCACTGCCTATCCTAATTCAGAACTTCCGATTCACACCACCCCGTGATGTTTTTCTCACTCCTACTAGTGAATGTAATGTAACACACATCCATACAATGCGCACCACCCCGTGATGTTTTTCTCACTCCTACTAGTGAATGTAATGTAATACACACCCATACAATGCACACAACCCCGCGATGTTTTTTAGAAACCTATCCTACATTGCCACTGCATGTTCCCTGACCTCCCCATGCTGACCACACCGCGGTGCTTTTCTCCATCCTACATTGCCCTCACTGCCTATCCTAATTCAGACCCTCCTATTCACACCACCCCGTGATGTTTTTCTCACTCCTACTAGTGAATGTAATGTAACACACACCCATACAATGCGCACCACCCCGCGATGTTTTTCAAAACCTATCCTACATTGCCACTGCATGTTCCCTGACCTCCCCATGCTGACCACCCCGCGGTACTTTTCTCCATCCTACATTGCCACTCACCTCCTATCCTAATTCAGACCCTAGATTCACACCACCCCGTGATGTTTTTCTCACTCCTACTAGTGAATGTAATGTAACACACACCCATACAATGCGCACCACCCCGTGATGTTTTTCTCACTCCTACTAGTGAATGTAATGTAACACACACCCATACAATGCGCACCACCCCGCGATGTTTTTCAGAAACCTATCCTACATTGCCACTGCATGTTCCCTGACCTCCGCATGCTGACCACCCCGCGGTGCTATTCTCCATCCTACATTGCCACTCACTGCCTATCCTAATTCACACCCTCCGATTCACACCACCCCGTGGTGTTTTTCTCACTCCCACTAGTGAATGTAATGTAACACACACCCATACAATGCGCACCACCCAGCGATGTTTTTCAGAAACCTATCCTGCATTGCCACTGCATGTTCCCTGAGTTCACCATGCTGACCACCCCGTGGTGCTTTTCTCCATCCTACATTGCCACTCACTGCATATCCTATTTCAGACCGTCCGATTCACACCACCCCGTGATGTTTTTCTCACTCCTACTAGTGAATGTAATGTAACACACACCCATAAAATGCGCACCACCCCGTGATGTTTTTCAGAAAACTATCCTACATTGCCACTGCATGTTCCCTGACCTCCCCATGCTGACCACCCCGTGGTGCTTTTCTCCATACTACATTGCCACTCACTGCCTATCCTAATTCAGACCCTCCGATTCACACCACCCCGTGATGTTTTTCTCACTCCTACTAGTGAATGTAATGTAACAAACACCCATGCAATGCGCACCACCCCGTGATGTTTTTCTCACTCCTACTACTGAATGTAATGTAACACACACCCATACAATGCGCACCACCCCGCGATGTTTTTCAGAAACCTATCCTACATTGCCACTGCATGTTCCCTGACCTCCCCATGCTGACCACCCCGCGGTGCTTTTCTCCATACTACATTGCCACTCACTGCCTATCCTAATTCAGACACTCCGATTCACACCACCCCGTGATGTTTTTCTCACTCCTCCTAGTGAACGTAATGTAACACACACCCATACAATGCGCACCACCCCGCGTTGTTTTTCTCACTCCTACTAGTGAATGTAATGTAACACACACCCATACAATGCGAACCACCCCGCGATGTTTTTCCGAAACCTATCCTACATTGCCACTGTATGTTCCCTGACCTCCCCATGCTGACCACCCCGCGGTGCTTTTCTCCATCCTACATTGCCACTCACTGCCTATCCTAATTCAGACCCTCCGTTTCACACCACCCCGTGATGTTTTTCTCACTCCTACTAGTGAATGTAATGTAACACACACCCATACAATGAGCACCACCCCGTGATGTTTTTCTCACTCCTACTAGTAAATGTAAGGTAACACACACCCATACAATGCGCACCACCCCGCGATGTTTTTCAGAAACCCATCCTACATTGCCACTGCATATTCCCTGACCTCCCCATGCTGACCACCCCGCGGTGCTTTTCTCCATCCTACATTGCCACTCACTGCCTATCCTAATTCAGAACTTCCGATTCACACCACCCCTTGATGTTTTTCTCACTCCTACTAGTGAATGTAATGTAACACACACCCATACAATGCGCACCACCCCGTGATGATTTTCTCACTCCTACTAGTGAATGTAATGTAACACACACCCATACAATGCGCACCACCCCGTGATGTTTTTCTCACTCCTACTAGTTAATGTAATGTAATACACACCCATGCAATGCACACCACCCCGCGATGTTTTTCAGAAACCTATCCTACATTGCCACTGCATGTTCCCTGACCTCCCCTTGCTGACCACCCCGCGGTGCTTTTCTCAATCTTCCATTGCCACTCACTGCCTATCCTAATTCAGACACTCCAATTCACACCACCCCGTGATGTTTTTCTCACTCCAACTAGTGAATGTAATGTAACACACACCCATACAATGCGCACCACCCCGCGATGTTTTTCAGAAACGTATCCTACATTGCCACTGCATGTTCCCTGACCTCACCATGCTGACAACCCGGCGTGCTTTTCTCCATCCTACATTGCCACTCACTGCCTATCCTAATTCAGACCCTCCGATTCACACCACCCCGTGATGTTTTTCTCACTCCTACTAGTGAATGTAATGTAACACACACCCATACAAGGCGAGCCACCCCGTGATGATTTTCTCACTCCTACTAGTGAATGTAATGTAACACACACCCATACAATGCGCACCACCCCATAAGGTTTTTCTCACTCTAATAGTTAATGTAATGTAACACACACCCATACAATGCGCACCACCCCGCGATGTTTTTGAGAAACCTATCCTACATTGCCACTGCGTATTCCCTGACCTCCCCATGCTGACCACCCCGCGGTGCCTTTCGCCATCATACATTGCCAGTCACTGCCTATCCTAATTCAGACCCTCCGATTCACACCACCCCGCGGTGTTTTTCTCATCCTACTAGTGAATGTAATTTAACACACACCCATACAATGCGCACCACCACGCGATGTTTTTCAGAAACCTATCCTACATTGCCACTGCATGTTCCCTGACCTCCCCATGCTGACCACCCCGCGGTGCTTTTATCCATCCTACATTGCCACTCACTGCCTATCCTAATTCAGACCCTCCGATTCACACCACCCCGTGATGTTTTTCTCACTCCTACTACTGAATGTAATGTGACACACACCCATACAATGCGCCCCACCCCGTGAAGATTTTCTCACTCCGACTAGTGAATGTAATGTAACACACACCCATACAATGCGCACCACCCCGTGATATTTTTCTCAGTCCTACTAGTGAATGTAATGTAACACACACCCATACAATGCACACCACCCCGCGATGTTTTTCAGAAACCTATCCTACATTGCCACTGCATGTTCCCTGACCTCCCCATGCTGACCACCCCGCGGTGCTTTTATCCATCCTACATTGCCACTCACTGCCTATCCTAATTCAGACCCTCCGATTCACACCACCCCGTGATGTTTTTCTCACTCCTACTACTGAATGTAATGTGACACACACCCATACAATGCGCACCACCCCGTGATATTTTTCTCACTCCTACTAGTGAATGTAATGTAACACACACCCATACAATGCGCACCACCCTGTGATGATTTTCTCACTCCGACTAGTGAATGTAATGTAACACACACCCATACAATGCGCACCACCCCGTGATGTTTTTCTCACTCCTACTAGTGAATGTAATGTAACACACACCCATACAATGCACACGACCCCGCGATGTTTTTCAGAAACCTATCCTACATTGCCACTGCATGTTCTCTGTCCTCCCCATGCTGACCACCCCTCAGTGCTTTTCTCCATCCTACATTGCCACTCACTGCCTATTCTAATTCAGACCCTCCGATTCACACCACCCCGTGATGTTTTTCTCACTCCTACCAGTGAATGTAATTTAACACACACCCATACAATGCGCACCACCCCGCGATGTTTTTCAGAAAGCTATCCTACATTGCCACTGCATGTTCCCTGACCTCCCCATGCTGACCACCCCGCGGTGCTTTTATCCATCCTACATTGCCACTCACTGCCTATCCTAATTCAGACCCTCCGATTCACACCACCCCGTGATGTTTTTCTCACTCCTACTACTGAATGTAATGTAACACACACCAATACAATGCGCACCACCCCGTGATGTTTTTCTCACTCCTACTAGTGAATGTAATGTAACACACACTCATACAATGCGCACCACCCCGTGATGTTTTTCTCACTCCTACTAGTGAATGTAATGTAACACACACGCATACAATGCGCACTACCCCGCGATATTTTTCAGAAACCTATCCTACATTGCCACTGCATGTTCCCTGACCTCCACATGCTGACCACCCCGCGGTACTTTTTTCCATCCTACATTGCCACTCACTGCCTATCCTAATTCAGAAACTCCGATTCACACCACCCCGTGATGTTTTTCTCAGTCCTACTAGTGAATGTAATGTAACACACACCCATACAATGCGCACCACCCCGTGATGTTTTTCTCACTCCTACTAGTGAATGTAATGTAACACACACCCATACAATGCGCACCACCCCGCGATGTTTTTCAGAAACCGATCCTATATTGCCACTGCATGTTCCCTGACCTCCCCATGCTAACCACCCCGCGGTGCTTTTCTCTATCCTACATTGCCACTCACTGCCTATCCTAATTCAGACCCTCCGATTCACACCACCCCGTGATGTTTTTCTCACTCCTACTAGTGAATGTAATATAACACACACCCATACAATGCGCACCACCCCGTGATGTTTTTCTCACTCCTACTCGTGAATGTAATGTAACACACAACCATACAATGCGCACCACCCCGCGATGTTTTTCAGAAACCTATCCTACATTGCCACTGCATGTTCCCTGACCTCAACATGCTGAGCACCCCGCGGTGCTTTTCTCCATCCTACATGCCACTCACTGCCTATCCTAATTCAGACCCTCCGAATCACACCACCCCGTGATATTTTTCTCACTCCTACTAGTGAATGTAATGTAACGCACACCCATACAATGCGCACCACCCCGTGATGATTTTCTCACTCCGACTAGTGAATGTAATGTAACACACACCCATAGAATGCGCACAAACCCGAGATGTTTTTCTCACTCCTACTAGTGAATGTAATGTAACACACACCCATACAATGCACACCACCCCGCGATGTTTTTCAGAAACCTATCCCACATTGCCACTGCATGTTCCCTGACCTCCCCATGCTGACCACCCCACGGTGCTTTTATCCATCCTACATTGCCACTCACTGCCTATCCTAATTCAGACCCTCCGATTCACACCACCCCGTGATGTTTTTCTCTCTCCTACTAATGAATGTAATGTGACACACACCCATACAATGCGCACCACCCCGTGATCTTTTTCTCACTCCTACTAGTGAATGTAATGTAACACACACCCATACAATGCGCACCACCCCGCGATGTTTTTCAGAAATATATCCTACATTGCCACTGCTTGTTCCCTGACCTCCCCATGCTGACCACCCCACGGTGCTTTTCTCCATCCTACATTGCCACTCACTGCCTATCCTAATTCAGACACTCCGATTCACACCACCCCGTGATGTTTTTCTCACTCCTACTAGTGAATGTAATGTAACACACACCCATACAATGCGCACCACCCCGTGATGTTTTTCTCACTCCTACTAGTGGATGTAATGTAACACACACCCATACAATGCGCACCACCCCGCGATGTTTTTCAGAAACCTATCCTACATTGCCACTGCATGTTCCCTGACCTCCCCATGCTGACCTCCCCGCGGTGCCTTTCGCCATCCAACATTGCCACTCACTTCCTATCCTAATTCAGACCCTCCGTTTCACACCACCCCGCGATGTTTTTCTCATCCTACTAGTGAATGTAATTTAACACACACCCATACAATGCGCACCACCACGCGATGTTTTTCAGAAACCTATCCGACATTGCCACTGCATGTTCCCTGACCTCCCCATGCTGACCACCCCGCGGTGCTTTTCTCCATCCTACATTGCCACTCACTGCCTATCCTAATTCAGACCCTCCGATTCACACCACCCCGTGATGTTTTTCTCACTCCTACTAGTGAATGTAATGTAACACACACCCATACAATGCGGACCACTCCGTGATGTTTTTCTCACTCCGACTAGTGAATGTAATGTAACACACACCCATACAATGCGCACCACCCCGTGATGTTTTTCTCACTCCTACTAGTGAATGTAATGTAACACACACCCATACAATGCGCACCACCCTGCGATGTTTTTCAGAAACCTATCCTACATTGCCACTGCATGTTCCCTGACCTCCCCATGCTGACCAGCCCGCGGTGCTTTTCTTAATCCTACATTGCCACTCACTGCCTATCCTAATTCAGACCCTCCGATTCACACCACCCCGTGATGTTTTTCTCACTCCTACTAGTGAATGTAATGTAACACACACCCATACAATGCGCACCACCCCGTGATGTTTTTCTCACTCCTACTAGTGAATGTAATGTAACACACACCCATACAATGCGCACCACCCCGCGATGTTTTTCAGAAACCTATCCTACATTGCCACTGCGTGTTCCTTGACCTCCCCATGCTGACCACCCCGCAGTGCCTTTCGCCATCATACATTGCCACTCACTGCCTATCCTAATTCAGACCCTCCGATTCACACCACCCCGCGGTGTTTTTCTCATTCTACTAGTGAATGTAATTTAACACACACCCATACAATGCGCACCACCACGCGATGTTTTTCAGAAACCTATCCTACATTGCCACTGCATGTTCCCTGACCTCCCCATGCTGACCACCCGGCGGTGCTTTTCTCCATCCTACATTGCCACTCACTGCCTATCCTAATTCAGACACTCCGATTCACACCACCCCGTGATGTTTTTCTCACTCCTACTAGTGAATGTAATGTAACACACACCCATACAATGCGCACCACCCCGTGATGTTTTTCTCACTCCTACTAGTGAATCTAATGTAACACACACCCATTCAATGCGCACCACCCCGCGATGTTTTTCAGAAACCTATCCTACATTGCCACTGCATGTTCCCTGACCTCCCCATGCTGACCACCCCGCGGTGCTTTTCTCCATCCTACATTGCCACTCGCTGCCTAACCTAATTCAGACCCTCCGATTCACACCACCCCGTGATGTTTTTCTCACTCCTACTAGTGAATGTACTGTAACACACACCCATACAATGCGCACCACTCCGTGATGTTTTTCTCACTCCTACTAGTGAATGTAATGTAACACACACCCATACAATGCGCACGACCCCGTGATGTTTTTCTCACTCCTACTAGTGAATGTAATGTAACACACACCCATACAATGCGCACCACCACGAGATGTTTTTCAGAAACCTATCCTACATTGCCACTGCATGTTCCCTGACCTCCCCATGCTGAGCACCCCGCGGTGCTTTTCTCCATCCTACATTGCCACTCACTGCCTATCCTAATTCAGACCCTCCGATTCACACCACCCCGTGATGTTTTTCTCACTCCTACTAGTGAATCTAATGTAACACACACCCATACAATGTGCACCACTCCGTGATGTTTTTCTCATTCCTACTAGTGAATGTAATGTAACACACACCCATACAATGCGCACCACCCCGTGATGTTTTTCTCACTCCTACTAGTGAATGTAATGTAACACACACCCATACAATGCGCACCACCCCGCGATGTTTTTCAGAAACCTATCCTACATTGCCACTGCATGTTCCCTGACCTCCCCATGCTGACCAGCCCGCGGTGCTTTTCTCCATCCTACATTGCCACTCACTGCCTATCCTAATTCAGACCCTCCGATTCACACAACCCCGTGATGTTTTTCTCATTCCTACTAGTGAATGTAATGTAACACACACCCATACAATGCACACCACCCCGTGATGTTTTTCTCACTCCTACTAGTGAATGTAATGTAACACACACCATTACAATGCGCACCACCCCGTGATGTTTTTCTCACTCCTACTAGTGAATGTAATGTAACACACACCCATACAATGTACACGACCCCGCGATGTTTTTCAGAAACCTATCCTACATTGCCACTGCATGTTCCCTGACCTCCCCATGCTGACCAGCCCGCGGTGCTTTTCTCCATCCTACATTGCCACTCACTGCCTATCCTAATTCAGACATTCCGATTCACACCACCCCGTGATATTTTTCTCACTCCTACTAGTGAATGTAATGTAACACACACCCATACAATGCGCACCACCCCGTGATGATTTTCTCACTCCGAATATTGAATGTATTGTAACACACACCCATACAATGCGCACCACCCCGTGATGTTTTTCTCACTCCTACTAGTGAATGTAATGTAACACACACCCATAAAATGCGCACCACCCCGCAATGTTTTTCAGAAACCGATCCTACATTGCCACTGCATGTTCCCTGACCTCCCCATGCTGACCACCCCACGGTGCTTTTCTCCATCCTACATTGCCACTCACTGCCTATCCTAATACTAACCCTCCGATTCACACCACCCCGTGATGTTTTTCTCACTCCTACTAGTGAATGTAATGTAACACACACCCATACGATGCGCACCACCCCTTGATGTTTTTGTCACTCCTACTAGTGAATGTAATGTAACACACACCCATACAATGCGCACCACCCCGTGATGTTTTTCTCACTCCTACTAGTGAATGTAATGTAACACACACGCATGCAATGCGCACCACCCCGCGATGTTTTTCAGAGACCTATCCTACATTGCCACTGCATTGTCCCTGACCTCCCCATGCTGACCACCCCGCGGTACTTTTCTCCATCCTATATTACCATTCACTGCATATCCTAATTCAGAACCTCCGATTCACACCACCCCGTGATGTTTTTCTCACTGCTACTAGTGAATGAAATGTAACACACAGCCATACAATGCGCACCACCCCGCGATGTTTTTCGAAACCTATCCTACATTGCCACTGCATGTTCCCTGACCTCCCCATGCTGACCACCCCGCGGTGCTTTTCTACATCCTACATTGCCACTCACTGCCTATCCTAATTCAGACCCTCCGAGTCACACCACCCCGTGATGTTTTTCTCACTCCTACTAGTGAATGTAATATAACACACACCCATACAATGCGCACCACCCCGTGATGTTTTTCTCACTCCTACTCGTGAATGTAATGTAACACACACCCATGCCATGCGCACCACCCCGCGATGTTTTTCAGAAACCTATCCTACATTGCCACTGCATGTTCCCTGACCTCAACATGCTGACCACCCCGCGGTGCTTTTCTCCATCCTACATTGCCACTCACTGCCTATCCTAATTCAGACCCTCCGAATCACACCACCCCGTGATGTTTTTCTCACTCCTACTAGTGAATGTAATGTAACACACACCCATACAATGTGCACCACCCCGTGATGATTTTCTCACTCCGACTAGTGAATGTAATGTAACACACACCCATACAATGCGCACCACCCCTTGATGTTTTTCAGAAACCTATCCTACATTGCCACTGCATGTTTCCTGACCTCCACATGCTGACCACCCCGCGGTGCCTTTCGCCATCCTACATTGCCACTCACTGCCTATCCTAAATCAGACCCTCCGATTCACACCACCCCGCGATGTTTTTCTCATCCTACTAGTGAATGTAATTTAACACACACCGATACAATGCTCACCACCACGCGATGTTTTTCAGAAACCTATCCTACATTGCCACTGCATGTTCCCTGACCTCCCCATGCTGACCACCCCGCGGTGCTTTTCTCCATCCTACATTGCCACTCACTGCCTATCCTAATTCAGACCCTCCGATTCACACCACCCCGTGATGTTTTTCTCACTCCTACTAGTGAATGTAATGTAACACACACCCATACAATGCGCACCACTCCGTGATGTTTTTCTCACTCCTACTAGTGAATGTAATTTAACACACACCCATACAATGCACACCACCCCGTGATGTTTTTCTCACTCCTACTAGTGAATGTAATGTAACACACACCCATACAATGCGCACCACCCCGCGATGTTTTTCAGAAACCTATCCTACATTGCCACTGCATGTTCCCTGACCTCCCAATGCTGACCAGCCCGCGGTGCTTTTCTCCATCCTACATTGCCACTCACTGCCTATCCTAATTCAGACCCTCCGATTCACACCACCCCGTGATGTTTTTCTCACTCCTACTAGTGAATGTAATGTAACACACAACCATACAATGCGCACCACCCCGTGATGATTTTCTCACTCCGACTAGTGAATGTAATGTAACACACACCCATACAATGCGCACCACCCCGTGATGTTTTCTCACTCCTACTATTGAATGTAATGTAACACATACCCATACAATGCGCAACACCCCGTGATGTTTTTCTCAGTCCTACTAGTGAATGTAATGTAACACACACCCATACAATGCGCACCACCCCGTGATGTTTTTCTCACTCCTACTAGTGAATGTAATGTAACACAGACCCATACAATGCGCACCACCCCGCGATGTTTTTCACAAACCTATCCTACATTGCCACTGCTTGTTCCCTGACCTCCCCATGCTGACCACACCGCGTTGCTTTTCTCCATCCTACATTGCCACTCACTGCCTATCCTAATTCAGACCCTCCGATTCACACCACCCCGCGATGTTTTTCTCATCCTACTAGTGAATGTAATTTAACACACACCCATACAATGCGCACCACCACGAGATGTTTTTCAGAAACCTATCCTACATTGCCACTGCATGTTCCCTGACCTCCCCATGCTGAGCACCCCGCGGTGCTTTTCTCCATCCTACATTGCCACTCACTGCCTATCCTAATTCAGACCCTCCGATTCACACCACCCCGTGATGTTTTTCTCACTCCTACTAGTGAATCTAATGTAACACACACCCATACAATGCGCACCACTCCGTGATGTTTTTCTCACTCCTACTAGTGAATGTAATTTAACACACACCCATACAATGCACACCACCCCGTGATGTTTTTCTCACTCCTACTAGTGAATGTAATGTAACACACACCCATACAATGCGCACCACCCCGCGATGTTTTTCAGAAACCTATCCTACATTGCCACTGCATGTTCCCTGACCTCCCAATGCTGACCAGCCCGCGGTGCTTTTCTCCATCCTACATTGCCACTCACTGCCTATCCTAATTCAGACCCTCCGATTCACACCACCCCGTGATGTTTTTCTCACTCCTACTAGTGAATGTAATGTAACACACAACCATACAATGCGCACCACCCCGTGATGATTTTCTCACTCCGACTAGTGAATGTAATGTAACACACACCCATACAATGCGCACCACCCCGTGATGTTTTCTCACTCCTACTATTGAATGTAATGTAACACATACCCATACAATGCGCAACACCCCGTCATGTTTTTCTCAGTCCTACTAGTGAATATAATGTAACACACACCCATACAATGCGCACCACCCCGTGATGTTTTTCTCACTCCTACTAGTGAATGTAATGTAACACAGACCCATACAATGCGCACCACCCCGCGATGTTTTTCACAAACCTATCCTACATTGCCACTGCTTGTTCCCTGACCTCCCCATGCTGACCACACCGCGTTGCTTTTCTCCATCCTACATTGCCACTCACTGCCTATCCTAATTCAGACCCTCCGATTCACACCACCCCGCGATGTTTTTCTCATCCTACTAGTGAATGTAATTTAACACACACCCATACAATGCGCACCACCACGAGATGTTTTTCAGAATCCTATCCTACATTGCCACTGCATGTTCCCTGACCTCCCCATGCTGAGCACCCCGCGGTGCTTTTCTCCATCCTACATTGCCACTCACTGCCTATTATAATTCAGACCCTCCGATTCACACCACCCCGTGATGTTTTTCTCACTCCTACTAGTGAATCTAATGTAACACACACCCATACAATGTGCACCACTCCGTGATGTTTTTCTCATTCCTACTAGTGAATGTAATGTAACACACACCCATACAATGCGCACCACCCCGTGATGTTTTTCTCACTCCTACTAGTGAATGTAATGTAACACACACCCATACAATGCGCACCACCCCGCGATGTTTTTCAGAAACCTATCCTACATTGCCACTGCATATTCCCTGACCTCCCCATGCTGACCAGCCCGCGGTGCTTTTCTCCATCCTACATTGCCACTCACTGCCTATCCTAATTCAGACCCTCCGATTCACACAACCCCGTGATGTTTTTCTCATTCCTACTAGTGAATGTAATGTAACACACACCCATACAATGCACACCACCCCGTGATGTTTTTCTCACTCCTACTAGTGAATGTAATGTAACACACACCATTACAATGCGCACCACCCCGTGATGTTTTTCTCACTCCTACTAGTGAATGTAATGTAACACACACCCATACAATGTACACGACCCCGCGATGTTTTTCAGAAACCTATCCTACATTGCCACTGCATGTTCCCTGACCTCCCCATGCTGACCAGCCCGCGGTGCTTTTCTCCATCCTACATTGCCACTCACTGCCTATCCTAATTCAGACATTCCGATTCACACCACCCCGTGATATTTTTCTCACTCCTACTAGTGAATGTAATGTAACACACACCCATACAATGCGCACCACCCCGTGATGATTTTCTCACTCCGAATAGTGAATGTATTGTAACACACACCCATACAATGCGCACCACCCCGTGATGTTTTTCTCACTCCTACTAGTGAATGTAATGTAACACACACCCATACAATGCGCACCACCCCGCAATGTTTTTCAGAAACCGATCCTACATTGCCACTGCATGTTCCCTGACCTCCCCATGCTGACCACCCCACGGTGCTTTTCTCCATCCTACATTGCCACTCACTGCCTATCCTAATACTAACCCTCCGATTCACACCACCCCGTGATGTTTTTCTCACTCCTACTAGTGAATGTAATGTAACACACACCCATACAATGCGCACCACCCCGTGATGTTTTTCTCACTCCTACTAGTGAATATAATGTAACACACACGCATGCAATGCGCACCACCCCGCGATGTTTTTCAGAGACCTATCCTACATTGCCACTGCATTGTCCCTGACCTCCCCATGCTGACCACCCCGCGGTACTTTTCTCCATCCTATATTACCATTCACTGCATATCCTAATTCAGAACCTCCGATTCACACCACCCCGTGATGTTTTTCTCACTGCTACTAGTGAATGAAATGTAACACACAGCCATACAATGCGCACCACCCCGCGATGTTTTTCGAAACCTATCCTACATTGCCACTGCATGTTCCCTCACCTCCCCATGCTGACCACCCCGCGGTGCTTTTCTACATCCTACATTGCCACTCACTGCCTATCCTAATTCAGACCCTCCGAATCACACCACCCCGTGATGTTTTTCTCACTCCTACTAGTGAATGTAATATAACACACACCCATACAATGCGCACCACCCCGTGATGTTTTTCTCACTCCTACTCGTGAATGTAATGTAACACACACCCATGCAATGCGCACCACCCCGCGATGTTTTTCAGAAACCTATCCTACATTGCCACTGCATGTTCCCTGACCTCAACATGCTGACCACCCCGCGGTGCTTTTCTCCATCCTACATTGCCACTCACTGCCTATCCTAATTCAGACCCTCCGAATCACACCACCCCGTGATGTTTTTCTCACTCCTACTAGTGAATGTAATGTAACACACACCCATACAATGTGCACCACCCCGTGATGATTTTCTCACTCCGACTAGTGAATGTAATGTAACACACACCCATACAATGCGCACCACCCCGTGATGTTTTTCAGAAACCTATCCTACATTGCCACTGCATGTTTCCTGACCTCCCCATGCTGACCACCCCGCGGTGCCTTTCGCCATCCTACATTGCCACTGACTGCCTATCCTAAATCAGACCCTCCGATTCACACCACCCCGCGATGTTTTTCTCATCCTACTAGTGAATGTAATTTAACACACACCCATACAATGCTCACCACCACGCGATGTTTTTCAGAAACCTATCCTACATTGCCACTGCATGTTCCCTGACCTCCCCATGCTGACCACCCCGCGGTGCTTTTCTCCATCCTACATTGCCACTCACTGCCTATCCTAATTCAGACCCTCCGATTCACACCACCCCGTGATGTTTTTCTCACTCCTACTAGTGAATGTAATGTAACACACACCCATACAATGCGCACCACTCCGTGATGTTTTTCTCACTCCTACTAGTGAATGTAATTTAACACACACCCATACAATGCACTCCACCCCGTGATGTTTTTCTCACTCCTACTAGTGAATGTAATGTAACACACACCCATACAATGCGCACCACCCCGCGATGTTTTTCAGAAACCTATCCTACATTGCCACTGCATGTTCCCTGACCTCCCAATGCTGACCAGCCCGCGGTGCTTTTCTCCATCCTACATTGCCACTCACTGCCTATCCTAATTCAGACCCTCCGATTCACACCACCCCGTGATGTTTTTCTCACTCCTACTAGTGAATGTAATGTAACACACAACCATACAATGCGCACCACCCCGTGATGATTTTCTCACTCCGACTAGTGAATGTAATGTAACACACACCCATACAATGCGCACCACCCCGTGATGTTTTCTCACGCCTACTATTGAATGTAATGTAACACATACCCATACAATGCGCAACACCCCGTGATGTTTTTCTCAGTCCTACTAGTGAATGTAATGTAACACACACCCATACAATGCGCACCACCCCGTGATGTTTTTCTCACACCTACTAGTGAATGTAATGTAACACAGACCCATACAATGCGCACCACCCCGCGATGTTTTTCACAAACCTATCCTACATTGCCACTGCTTGTTCCCTGACCTCCCCATGCTGACCACACCGCGTTGCTTTTCTCCATCCTACATTGCCACTCACTGCCTATCCTAATTCAGACCCTCCGATTCACACCACCCCGCGATGTTTTTCTCATCCTACTAGTGAATGTAATTTAACACACACCCATACAATGCGCACCACCACGAGATGTTTTTCAGAAACCTATCCTACATTGCCACTGCATGTTCCCTGACCTCCCCATGCTGAGCACCCCGCGGTGCTTTTCTCCATCCTACATTGCCACTCACTGCCTATCCTAATTCAGACCCTCCGATTCACACCACCCCGTGATGTTTTTCTCACTCCTACTAGTGAATCTAATGTAACACACACCCATACAATGCGCACCACTCCGTGATGTTTTTCTCACTCCTACTAGTGAATGTAATGTAACACACACCCATACAATGTGCACCACCCCGTGATGATTTTCTCACTCCGACTAGTGAATGTAATGTAACACACAC
This sequence comes from Cavia porcellus, assembly GCF_034190915.1. Classification (NCBI taxonomy): domain Eukaryota; kingdom Metazoa; phylum Chordata; class Mammalia; order Rodentia; family Caviidae; genus Cavia; species Cavia porcellus. The sequence goes on along the minus strand of NW_026947746.1, from coordinate 11,081 downwards.
CCATACAATGCGCACCACCCCGTGATGTTTTTCAGAAACCTATCCTACATTGCCACTGCATGTTTCCTGACCTCCCCATGCTGACCACCCCGCGGTGCCTTTCGCCATCCTACATTGCCACTCACTGCCTATCCTAAATCAGACCCTCCGATTCACACCACCCCGCGATGTTTTTCTCATCCTACTAGTGAATGTAATTTAACACACACCCATACAATGCTCACCACCACGCGATGTTTTTCAGAAACCTATCCTACATTGCCACTGCATGTTCCCTGACCTCCCCATGCTTACCACCCCGCGGTGCTTTTCTCCATCCTACATTGCCACTCACTGCCTATCCTAATTCAGACCCTCCGATTCACACCACCCCGTGATGTTTTTCTCACTCCTACTAGTGAATGTAATGTAACACACACCCATACAATGCGCACCACTCCGTGATGTTTTTCTCACTCCTACTAGTGAATGTAATTTAACACACACCCATACAATGCACTCCACCCCGTGATGTTTTTCTCACTCCTACTAGTGAATGTAATGTAACACACACCCATACAATGCGCACCACCCCGCGATGTTTTTCAGAAACCTATCCTACATTGCCACTGCATGTTCCCTGACCTCCCAATGCTGACCAGCCCGCGGTGCTTTTCTCCATCCTACATTGCCACTCACTGCCTATCCTAATTCAGACCCTCCGATTCACACCACCCCGTGATGTTTTTCTCACTCCTACTAGTGAATGTAATGTAACACACAACCATACAATGCGCACCACCCCGTGATGATTTTCTCACTCCGACTAGTGAATGTAATGTAACACACACCCATACAATGCGCACCACCCCGTGATGTTTTCTCACTCCTACTATTGAATGTAATGTAACACATACCCATACAATGCGCAACACCCCGTGATGTTTTTCTCAGTCCTACTAGTGAATGTAATGTAACACACACCCATACAATGCGCACCACCCCGTGATGTTTTTCTCACTCCTACTAGTGAATGTAATGTAACACAGACCCATACAATGCGCACCACCCCGCGATGTTTTTCACAAACCTATCCTACATTGCCACTGCTTGTTCCCTGACCTCCCCATGCTGACCACACCGCGTTGCTTTTCTCCATCCTACATTGCCACTCACTGCCTATCCTAATTCAGACCCTCCGATTCACACCACCCCGCGATGTTTTTCTCATCCTACTAGTGAATGTAATTTAACACACACCCATACAATGCGCACCACCACGAGATGTTTTTCAGAAACCTATCCTACATTGCCACTGCATGTTCCCTGACCTCCCCATGCTGAGCACCCCGCGGTGCTTTTCTCCATCCTACATTGCCACTCACTGCCTATCCTAATTCAGACCCTCCGATTCACACCACCCCGTGATGTTTTTCTCACTCCTACTAGTGAATCTAATGTAACACACACCCATACAATGCGCACCACTCCGTGATGTTTTTCTCACTCCTACTAGTGAATGTAATTTAACACACACCCATACAATGCACTCCACCCCGTGATGTTTTTCTCACTCCTACTAGTGAATGTAATGTAACACACACCCATACAATGCGCACCACCCCGCGATGTTTTTCAGAAACCTATCCTACATTGCCACTGCATGTTCCCTGACCTCCCAATGCTGACCAGCCGGGGGTGCTTTTCTCCATCCTACATTGCCACTCACTGCCTATCCTAATTCAGACCCTCCGATTCACACCACCCCGTGATGTTTTTCTCACTCCTACTAGTGAATGTAATGTAACACACAACCATACAATGCGCACCACCCCGTGATGATTTTCTCACTCCGACTAGTGAATGTAATGTAACACACACCCATACAATGCGCACCACCCCGTGATGTTTTCTCACGCCTACTATTGAATGTAATGTAACACATACCCATACAATGCGCAACACCCCGTGATGTTTTTCTCAGTCCTACTAGTGAATGTAATGTAACACACACCCATACAATGCGCACCACCCCGTGATGTTTTTCTCACTCCTACTAGTGAATGTAATGTAACACAGACCCATACAATGCGCACCACCCCGCGATGTTTTTCACAAACCTATCCTACATTGCCACTGCTTGTTCCCTGACCTCCCCATGCTGACCACACCGCGTTGCTTTTCTCCATCCTACATTGCCACTCACTGCCTATCCTAATTCAGACCCTCCGATTCACACCACCCCGCGATGTTTTTCTCATCCTACTAGTGAATGTAATTTAACACACACCCATACAATGCGCACCACCACGAGATGTTTTTCAGAAACCTATCCTACATTGCCACTGCATGTTCCCTGACCTCCCCATGCTGAGCACCCCGCGGTGCTTTTCTCCATCCTACATTGCCACTCACTGCCTATCCTAATTCAGACCCTCCGATTCACACCACCCCGTGATGTTTTTCTCACTCCTACTAGTGAATCTAATGTAACACACACCCATACAATGCGCACCACTCCGTGATGTTTTTCTCACTCCTACTAGTGAATGTAATGTAACACACACCCATACAATGTGCACCACCCCGTGATGATTTTCTCACTCCGACTAGTGAATGTAATGTAACACACACCCATACAATGCGCACCACCCCGTGATGTTTTTCAGAAACCTATCCTACATTGCCACTGCATGTTTCCTGACCTCCCCATGCTGACCACCCCGCGGTGCCTTTCGCCATCCTACATTGCCACTCACTGCCTATCCTAAATCAGACCCTCCGATTCACACCACCCCGCGATGTTTTTCTCATCCTACTAGTGAATGTAATTTAACACACACCCATACAATGCTCACCACCACGCGATGTTTTTCAGAAACCTATCCTACATTGCCACTGCATGTTCCCTGACCTCCCCATGCTGACCACCCCGCGGTGCTTTTCTCCATCCTACATTGCCACTCACTGCCTATCCTAATTCAGACCCTCCGATTCACACCACCCCGTGATGTTTTTCTCACTCCTACTAGTGAATGTAATGTAACACACACCCATACAATGCGCACCACTCCGTGATGTTTTTCTCACTCCTACTAGTGAATGTAATTTAACACACACCCATACAATGCACTCCACCCCGTGATGTTTTTCTCACTCCTACTAGTGAATGTAATGTAACACACACCCATACAATGCGCACCACCCCGCGATGTTTTTCAGAAACCTATCCTACATTGCCACTGCATGTTCCCAGACCTCCCAATGCTGACCAGCCCGCGGTGCTTTTCTCCATCCTACATTGCCACTCACTGCCTATCCTAATTCAGACCCTCCGATTCACACCACCCCGTGATGTTTTTCTCACTCCTACTAGTGAATGTAATGTAACACACACCCATACAATGCGCACCACCCCGTGATGTTTTTCTCACTCCTACTAGTGGATGTAATGTAACACACACCCATACAATGCGCACCACCCCGCGATGTTTTTCAGAAACCTATCCTACATTGCCACTGCATGTTCCCTGACCTCCCCATGCTGACCACCCCGCGGTGCCTTTCGCCATCCAACATTGCCACTCACTTCCTATCCTAATTCAGACCCTCCGTTTCACACCACCCCGCGATGTTTTTCTCATCCTACTAGTGAATGTAATTTAACACACACCCATACAATGCGCACCACCACGCGATGTTTTTCAGAAACCTATCCGACATTGCCACTGCATGTTCCCTGACCTCCCCATGCTGACCACCCCGCGGTGCTTTTCTCCATCCTACATTGCCACTCACTGCCTATCCTAATTCAGACCCTCCGATTCACACCACCCCGTGATGTTTTTCTCACTCCTACTAGTGAATGTAATGTAACACACACCCATACAATGCGGACCACTCCGTGATGTTTTTCTCACTCCGACTAGTGAATGTAATGTAACACACACCCATACAATGCGCACCACCCCGTGATGTTTTTCTCACTCCTACTAGTGAATGTAATGTAACACACACCCATACAATGCGCACCACCCTGCGATGTTTTTCAGAAACCTATCCTACATTGCCACTGCATGTTCCCTGACCTCCCCATGCTGACCAGCCCGCGGTGCTTTTCTTAATCCTACATTGCCACTCACTGCCTATCCTAATTCAGACCCTCCGATTCACACCACCCCGTGATGTTTTTCTCACTCCTACTAGTGAATGTAATGTAACACACACCCATACAATGCGCACCACCCCGTGATGTTTTTCTCACTCCTACTAGTGAATGTAATGTAACACACACCCATACAATGCGCACCACCCCGCGATGTTTTTCAGAAACCTATCCTACATTGCCACTGCGTGTTCCTTGACCTCCCCATGCTGACCACCCCGCAGTGCCTTTCGCCATCATACATTGCCACTCACTGCCTATCCTAATTCAGACCCTCCGATTCACACCACCCCGCGGTGTTTTTCTCATTCTACTAGTGAATGTAATTTAACACACACCCATACAATGCGCACCACCACGCGATGTTTTTCAGAAACCTATCCTACATTGCCACTGCATGTTCCCTGACCTCCCCATGCTGACCACCCGGCGGTGCTTTTCTCCATCCTACATTGCCACTCACTGCCTATCCTAATTCAGACACTCCGATTCACACCACCCCGTGATGTTTTTCTCACTCCTACTAGTGAATGTAATGTAACACACACCCATACAATGCGCACCACCCCGTGATGTTTTTCTCACTCCTACTAGTGAATCTAATGTAACACACACCCATTCAATGCGCACCACCCGCGATGTTTTTCAGAAACCTATCCTACATTGCCACTGCATGTTCCCTGACCTCCCCATGCTGACCACCCCGCGGTGCTTTTCTCCATCCTACATTGCCACTCGCTGCCTAACCTAATTCAGACCCTCCGATTCACACCACCCCGTGATGTTTTTCTCACTCCTACTAGTGAATGTACTGTAACACACACCCATACAATGCGCACCACTCCGTGATGTTTTTCTCACTCCTACTAGTGAATGTAATGTAACACACACCCATACAATGCGCACGACCCCGTGATGTTTTTCTCACTCCTACTAGTGAATGTAATGTAACACACACCCATACAATGCGCACCACCACGAGATGTTTTTCAGAAACCTATCCTACATTGCCACTGCATGTTCCCTGACCTCCCCATGCTGAGCACCCCGCGGTGCTTTTCTCCATCCTACATTGCCACTCACTGCCTATCCTAATTCAGACCCTCCGATTCACACCACCCCGTGATGTTTTTCTCACTCCTACTAGTGAATCTAATGTAACACACACCCATACAATGTGCACCACTCCGTGATGTTTTTCTCATTCCTACTAGTGAATGTAATGTAACACACACCCATACAATGCGCACCACCCCGTGATGTTTTTCTCACTCCTACTAGTGAATGTAATGTAACACACACCCATACAATGCGCACCACCCCGCGATGTTTTTCAGAAACCTATCCTACATTGCCACTGCATGTTCCCTGACCTCCCCATGCTGACCAGCCCGCGGTGCTTTTCTCCATCCTACATTGCCACTCACTGCCTATCCTAATTCAGACCCTCCGATTCACACAACCCCGTGATGTTTTTCTCATTCCTACTAGTGAATGTAATGTAACACACACCCATACAATGCACACCACCCCGTGATGTTTTTCTCACTCCTACTAGTGAATGTAATGTAACACACACCATTACAATGCGCACCACCCCGTGATGTTTTTCTCACTCCTACTAGTGAATGTAATGTAACACACACCCATACAATGTACACGACCCCGCGATGTTTTTCAGAAACCTATCCTACATTGCCACTGCATGTTCCCTGACCTCCCCATGCTGACCAGCCCGCGGTGCTTTTCTCCATCCTACATTGCCACTCACTGCCTATCCTAATTCAGACATTCCGATTCACACCACCCCGTGATATTTTTCTCACTCCTACTAGTGAATGTAATGTAACACACACCCATACAATGCGCACCACCCCGTGATGATTTTCTCACTCCGAATATTGAATGTATTGTAACACACACCCATACAATGCGCACCACCCCGTGATGTTTTTCTCACTCCTACTAGTGAATGTAATGTAACACACACCCATAAAATGCGCACCACCCCGCAATGTTTTTCAGAAACCGATCCTACATTGCCACTGCATGTTCCCTGACCTCCCCATGCTGACCACCCCACGGTGCTTTTCTCCATCCTACATTGCCACTCACTGCCTATCCTAATACTAACCCTCCGATTCACACCACCCCGTGATGTTTTTCTCACTCCTACTAGTGAATGTAATGTAACACACACCCATACGATGCGCACCACCCCTTGATGTTTTTGTCACTCCTACTAGTGAATGTAATGTAACACACACCCATACAATGCGCACCACCCCGTGATGTTTTTCTCACTCCTACTAGTGAATGTAATGTAACACACACGCATGCAATGCGCACCACCCCGCGATGTTTTTCAGAGACCTATCCTACATTGCCACTGCATTGTCCCTGACCTCCCCATGCTGACCACCCCGCGGTACTTTTCTCCATCCTATATTACCATTCACTGCATATCCTAATTCAGAACCTCCGATTCACACCACCCCGTGATGTTTTTCTCACTGCTACTAGTGAATGAAATGTAACACACAGCCATACAATGCGCACCACCCCGCGATGTTTTTCGAAACCTATCCTACATTGCCACTGCATGTTCCCTGACCTCCCCATGCTGACCACCCCGCGGTGCTTTTCTACATCCTACATTGCCACTCACTGCCTATCCTAATTCAGACCCTCCGAGTCACACCACCCCGTGATGTTTTTCTCACTCCTACTAGTGAATGTAATATAACACACACCCATACAATGCGCACCACCCCGTGATGTTTTTCTCACTCCTACTCGTGAATGTAATGTAACACACACCCATGCCATGCGCACCACCCCGCGATGTTTTTCAGAAACCTATCCTACATTGCCACTGCATGTTCCCTGACCTCAACATGCTGACCACCCCGCGGTGCTTTTCTCCATCCTACATTGCCACTCACTGCCTATCCTAATTCAGACCCTCCGAATCACACCACCCGTGATGTTTTTCTCACTCCTACTAGTGAATGTAATGTAACACACACCCATACAATGTGCACCACCCCGTGATGATTTTCTCACTCCGACTAGTGAATGTAATGTAACACACACCCATACAATGCCACCCCCTTGATGTTTTTCAGAAACCTATCCTACATTGCCACTGCATGTTTCCTGACCTCCACATGCTGACCACCCCGCGGTGCCTTTCGCCATCCTACATTGCCACTCACTGCCTATCCTAAATCAGACCCTCCGATTCACACCACCCCGCGATGTTTTTCTCATCCTACTAGTGAATGTAATTTAACACACACCGATACAATGCTCACCACCACGCGATGTTTTTCAGAACCTATCCTACATTGCCACTGCATGTTCCCTGACCTCCCCATGCTGACCACCCCGCGGTGCTTTTCTCCATCCTACATTGCCACTCACTGCCTATCCTAATTCAGACCCTCCGATTCACACCACCCGTGATGTTTTTCTCACTCCTACTAGTGAATGTAATTGTAACACACACCCATACAATGCGCACCACTCCGTGATGTTTTTCTCACTCCTACTAGTGAATGTAATTTAACACACACCCATAACAATGCACACCACCCCGTGATGTTTTTCTCACTCCTACTAGTGAATGTATGTAACACACACCCATACAATGCGCACCACCCCGCGATGTTTTTCAGAAACCTATCCTACATTGCCACTGCATGTTCCCTGACCTCCCAATGCTGACCAGCCCGCGGTGCTTTTCTCCATCCTACCATTGCACTCACTGCCTATCCTAATTCAGACCCTCCGATTCACACCACCCCGTGATGTTTTTCTCACTCCTACTAGTGAATGTAATGTAACACACAACCATACAATGCGCACCACCCCGTGATGATTTTCTCACTCCGACTAGTGAATGTAATGTAACACACACCCATACAATGGCACCACCCCGTGATGTTTTCTCACTCCTACTATTGAATGTAATGTAACACATACCCATACAATGCGCAACACCCCGTGATGTTTTTCTCAGTCCTACTAGTGAATTAATGTAACACACACCCATACAATGCGCACCACCCCGTGATGTTTTTCTCACTCCTACTAGTGAATGTAATGTAACACAGACCCATACAATGCGCACCACCCCGCGATGTTTTTCACAAACCTATCTACATTGCCACTGCTTGTTCCCTGACCTCCCCATGCTGACCCACACCGCGTGCTTTTCTCCATCCTACATTGCCACTCACTGCCTACCCTAATTCAGACCCTCCGATTCACACCACCCCGCGATGTTTTTCTCATCCTACTAGTGAATGTAATTTAACACACACCCATACAATGCGCACCACCACGAGATGTTTTTCAGAAACCTATCCTACATTGCCACTGCATGTTCCCTGACCTCCCCATGCTGAGCACCCCGCGGTGCTTTTCTCCATCCTACATTGCCACTCACTGCCTATCCTAATTCAGACCCTCCGATTCACACCACCCCGTGATGTTTTTCTCACTCCTACTAGTGAATCTAATGTAACACACACCATACAATTGCGCACCACTCCGTGATGTTTTTCTCACTCCTACTAGTGAATGTAATTTAACACACACCCATACAATGCACACCACCCCGTGATGTTTTTCTCACTCCTACTAGTGAATGTAATGTAACACACACCCATACAATGCGCACCACCCCGCGATGTTTTTCAGAAACCTATCCTACATTGCCACTGCATGTTCCCTGACCTCCCAATGCTGACCAGCCCGCGGTGCTTTTCTCCATCCTACATTGCCACTCACTGCCTATCCTAATTCAGACCCTCCGATTCACACCACCCCGTGATGTTTTTCTCACTCCTACTAGTGAATGTAATGTAACACACAACCATACAATGCGCACCACCCCGTGATGATTTTCTCACTCCGACTAGTGAATGTAATGTAACACACACCCATACAATGCGCACCACCCCGTGATGTTTTCTCACTCCTACTATTGAATGTAATGTAACACATACCCATACAATGCGCAACACCCCGTCATGTTTTTCTCAGTCCTACTAGTGAATATAATGTAACACACACCCATACAATGCGCACCACCCGTGATGTTTTTCTCACTCCTACTAGTGAATGTAATGTAACACAGACCCATACAATGCGCACCACCCCGCGATGTTTTTCACAAACCTATCCTACATTGCCACTGCTTGTTCCCTGACCTCCCCATGCTGACCACACCGCGTTGCTTTTCTCCATCCTACATTGCCACTCACTGCCTATCCTAATTCAGACCCTCCGATTCACACCACCCCGCGATGTTTTTCTCATCCTACTAGTGAATGTAATTTAACACACACCCATACAATGCGCACCACCACGAGATGTTTTTCAGAATCCTATCCTACATTGCCACTGCATGTTCCCTGACCTCCCCATGCTGAGCACCCCGCGGTGCTTTTCTCCATCCTACATTGCCACTCACTGCCTATTATAATTCAGACCCTCCGATTCACACCACCCCGTATGTTTTTCTCACTCCTACTAGTGAATCTAATGTAACACACACCCATACAATGTGCACCACTCCGTGATGTTTTTCTCATTCCTACTAGTGAATGTAATGTAACACACACCCATACAATGCGCACCACCCCGTGATGTTTTTCTCACTCCTACTAGTGAATGTAATGTAACACACACCCATACAATGCGCACCACCCCGCGATGTTTTTCAGAAACCTATCCTACATTGCCACTGCATATTCCCTGACCTCCCCATGCTGACCAGCCCGCGGTGCTTTTTCTCCATCCTACATTGCCACTCACTGCCTATCCTAATTCAGACCCTCCGATTCACACAACCCCGTGATGTTTTTTCTCATTCCTACTAGTGAATGTAATGTAACACACACCCATACAATGCACACCACCCCGTGATGTTTTTCTCACTCCTACTAGTGAATGTAATGTAACACACACCATTACAATGCGCACCACCCCGTGATGTTTTTCTCACTCCTACTAGTGATGTAATGTAACACACACCCATACAATGTACACGACCCCGCGATGTTTTTCAGAAACCTATCCTACATTGCCACTGCATGTTCCCTGACCTCCCCATGCTGACCAGCCCGCGGTGCTTTTCTCCATCCTACATTGCCACTCACTGCCTATCCTAATTCAGACATTCCGATTCACACCACCCCGTGATATTTTTCTCACTCCTACTAGTGAATGTAATGTAACACACACCCATACAATGCGCACACCCCGTGATGATTTTCTCACTCCGAATAGTGAATGTATTGTAACACACACCCATACAATGCGCACCACCCCGTGATGTTTTTCTCACTCCTACTAGTGAATGTAATGTAACACACACCCATACAATGCGCACCACCCCGCAATGTTTTTCAGAAACCGATCCTACATTGCCACTGCATGTTCCCTGACCTCCCCATGCTGACCACCCCACGGTGCTTTTCTCCATCCTACATTGCCACTCACTGCCTATCCTAATACTAACCCTCCGATTCACACCACCCCGTGATGTTTTTCTCACTCCTACAGTGAATGTAATGTAACACACACCCATACATGCGCACCACCCCGTGATGTTTTCTCACTCCTACTAGTGAATGTAATGTAACACACACGCATGCAATGCGCACCACCCCGCGATGTTTTTCAGAGACCTATCCTACATTGCCACTGCATTGTCCCTGACCTCCCCATGCTGACCACCCCGCGGTACTTTTCTCCATCCTATATTACCATTCACTGCATATCCTAATTCAGACCTCCGATTCACACCACCCCGTGATGTTTTTCTCACTGCTACTAGTGAATGAAATGTAACACACAGCCATACAATGCGCACCACCCCGCGATGTTTTTCGAAAACCCTATCTACATTGCCACTGCATGTCCC